>NC_062194.1:417500-700000 GCF_912470025.1 Vespa velutina
GAAAATAGATACTTTTTCGAAGGATCCAGCGACACTTATCTTTCGTTAAAATTTTCTATTTTCGTGTACATGCCTACATTCATATTTTAATGCACCTTTGAGTTTTAAATAAAATCCGTCGGTCCTCGACTGCAGCGAAACCTTTCATTAAATCTCGAGTCAATGCATAGAGACCTTATCTCACCTGTCACGACGTCAACTCTCAACGACTCTCTTTTGAGAATAAAATAAAAGGGGAAAAAAAGAAGAGAGAGGGGTCAAAAAGTTACGAGCATTAAATGACCGTTTCGCAGGGCACAAAGAATCGTTTGTACTATTCGTTATACCGATGGATCGACATGGTCACACAATTACTTAGGATGGAGAAAGAGTAAAAGAGAGAGAGAGAGGGGGGGGGGGGGGGGGGGGGAGGGAGAGTAGACTCCGACTACTCTCTGGTCGTTGTTCGTAGCTGAAAGTGCATTTACATCGATCAACGACGACTTCTCGGAGACCTCGAACAACCATTGTCGTGGCTGATGCACGTTGATTCACGGATTGTCGAGGCCACTCGTAGGTGCTTACGTAGGGCTCTTAAAGCCTTGCCTCGCAGAAAGCAAACTTTACTGCCTACCGACGCGTACACTTTAATTCAAAAGTATTCTTTAATACCACTGCAGTTAAACGATATTACGATGATTATATTATAATACAAAAATTTTCTATTTTGTATCCAAAAGATTTGTTTTTTAAATATATTTGATAAAAAACATATTTGATTGTTTTATAAGCGATCATGAAGATCAACGTCGAAAGATTTGAGAAAAAGAATTTTAAGTCGTTTGGTCGTTTTAAAAATTAAAGAAACACTTTTATCGTATTTCGATCTCTTTTAGTTTGCTCGAGTAATCCGTCCTTTTTGTTCCCTTTTGCTTCTAACTCGTCTAACTCGAGATTGTAAGTCGGAGGATGGCTGAAAGACGTTGAATCGATCTTCTTCGTTTTTCCTTCGTCTCCTCGAGTCCGAAACTTCCTTCCTTCCTTCCTTCCTTCCTTCCTTCCTTCCTTCCTCCTTCGTTCGTTGCTTCCTTCGTTGCTTCGTTGCTTCCTTCCATGCTTCCTTCGTTGGTTCCAACGGCGAAGCATCGAGAGCGACTTAACGAGGAAACTTCGAGGTAAAATCGCGGAAGTGTTGCCCTTTTGCACCGCATTTAAGGATAAACTCGTCCTTAATGGTACTTTATAATTCCAAGACGGCTCGACGTGCTTCCGAACGGGGGTGCGATGCAATAACGAACATTACATAAACTTTTACCACTCTCCCCCGTCTCACCTCTCACTCCATATCCTTATTTCCACCGTTACCTTTAACCTCTACTTCTTCGTACTTCGGTGAGTCATTTACGAGGCATGTACTTTTTGTCTGATCCTTTCTTTCTTTTTTCTTTTTCTATTCTTTTTTTATTTTTATTTTATGCTACATTCCGGCCACCTGAGCTAACAGAAAAGCTACATCAATGTCGAGATCGATTGCTCTCGCTCGCAACCCGGCGTAGGATACCGATATTCAATTAATCATTTCGATTCATATCGCGGGGTTTTAGCATGCGACAAAAGCTCGAATCGATGGATACTGGCGAGGCGTGATGGAACGAAGCAGAACACAATACGTTTACCAGCGACGAAAATTTCTCTCAACAAAAGCCACGCGCCCGCTTTTTCTCTCCCTCTTCCCCCACCCCCGGCCCCTCTTTACCCCTTTTATCTCTTTCTCTTTCTATTAGACCACGGGAAAGTCGAAACGCGACACTGGTTCACCTCGTGCGTAAACCACATCGATAATAATTGTACGTGAGATTGTATGTGTGGGTGTATGTGAAAGAGGATGATTCGACCCGCCACGGGACCAATTCAAAATTAGCAAGTCAAAGAGGGATGCTTTTTCGTCGTTTGTCGGTTCTGCTCGTCCCTCGGACAACAGGTATATAATGCTGTACACTCGCGGGAATTATTTTCGTTCTTTTCCGTAAAAGCGTCACAATATACTTACGTCATCTACATACACTCGTATACTTTCCGTAACCGCGAGGCAAATTAAAGAGCCGATTACGGTCTAATTAATAATATATCAAATGAATAAATTATTATAAACATTTTGATATCGTTTTTTTTTTTCTTTTTTTTTTTTTTTCTTTTTTTACGCGAAACAAAAAAGGAAAAAACGGAACTCTGAGAAAGAAGGTCAACCAGTCGAAAGAATAAAATCAAGTTCCATTTGGAGATAGAGTTTTGGTTCTAATCCTTTTGGCATTCATACGGAAACGTAGTAAAAGATAAAAAGAAAAAATAAAGAATGAAACGATAGGAATTTGCACAAGAGGGCGTCGATAATAATCTTAGAGAGGAAGGGAAGCAAACATCAAGGAGCAGAGCGAATCATCCAGCATGGGGGCCAATTCGGAATTAGCAAGTCAAAGAGAGGGATACGTTCGTTCTTTCTCTCTCTTCTCGCCGTTTCTCGCGGATAATGCGTACCTCCGTCGCGTCGAAATGATGGTTTTTGGGGAGCAGCTTAATCTCGTCGTCCTTCCCAAATTGCCGGCTTGTCCACCGGCCTGCTCGCGACTCTGCCCCGTCGTAATTTGTAAGTACGCCTCTCTTCCATCTCACTTTCTCTCTTTCCCTTTCTATTACACGTCACGAATCACCCTTTGTCCGTCCTACTTCCCAGAACGACGTATCCGTACTCTTTGTCTCTTTCTATCCATAGTGACCACTCCGTTCATTTATATATCCCCCATCTCTCTTCCTCTCTCTCTCTCTCTCTCTCTCTCTCTCTCTCCGTCTTTTACGAGTCGAAATTATAGATCGTATCGGACACGAGGCCTGTGCGACCAACGTTTTCTCTATCGATTAGCATTCTTTTCGATGATCATTACCGGTGTCTCCTCTCCTATACGAAGAACCAAAAGTCGAATGGCATTCACTGCCATCCGATGGCAATTAACGAGCGTCACGAGACTCTGCTGTCTCTTGGTATGCCCGTAGGCCTAACTGGGCCTAACTTCTCCTACTCTTCCCTCGCTCTCCTCATCATTCGTTCAGTATTTTCGTTCCTTCTTCTCACAGTGCGTCGACAAAATCGACATTTGTCGAAGGTGTTGAAAACGTTGTAAAACGACACACGATCTGTCCTTTCGAAATCGAATTAAAACTGAAATCTGGCTTCTTTCAATACATATTTTTAATACGCACGCAGTAAACTTGTCCAAAAAAAAAAAAAAAAAAAACAAACAATTAAAAGATATAAGATAATTCAAATGATCAGTTTAGATATTCCAAGTTCCATCGTATAATTTTCCACAATGTTGTGAATCGCAAACATGTAGAGATTGAGTCCTTTACATGCCGTTATGGGTTAGATATCGATAGATTAGTTGCCAACATCGACGTGCACGTCCATTTAATAATTAACGATAATGTCCGTTCGCCGAAAATCACAAGGAATTAATCGTACCAAATGAACGACATGTATTAACGCCCATCTAATTAAGCGTCTCTTTCGACGAACAATCATTGTTGGAACCGCTAGTAAATCTAAGGCCTTTGATCTCCTCGAAAATGTAAGCCGCCTGTGTCCTGTTAATTAGAGAAATCGATCGTACGAATCACTTTGGTCTTATTTCGAATAAATCAAATATAAATAACGTATGGATTTTACAGATCGATTGAGAGACAACAAATTCGAGCATAATAATTACATCGGCTCGCATTTAATCTAATTAGTATTTTTCGTAATAAGGATAAAATATTAAAAAGAGACGAAGAAGAAGATCTACGAAGCTATGATACAATACTTGCAACAAAATTTGTATATAACCTGTTAAACAGTCTCGACGAGGGTGCGAACAAGTGTTTCAGAGTTTATTCCGGATTAGGATAATTGGGCTTTGGGAACGAGCTAGAGCGAGAGAGAGAGAGAGAGAGAGAGAGAGAGAGAGAGAGAGGAAGAGAGGGAGGGATTGTCACACCCAGCGGCCCGTTAATTCTACCAACGATCTAGATTTTGCTAATTGGTATTATCGAGGCTTTAGCTGGCTAATTATATTAATTTACGCATCGGTCAGCCCGTGGTCGTCGTTGCTGCGGTGAAAACATTTTCATCCGGATTTATATCCAGAATCCTTTTTCCTGATGCATGCATCTTTGTCTCTCTTATTCTTTCGTTACTAGTTAAGATAGTAAAGAAAAGAAAGTTTAAAGATCGTCCTATATAAATATCGAAAAATAATATCTATTTGGATGATATGTTGAAGAAGAAATCAAATGTTAGAAGAAAATGGTTTGTTGAACTTTCAAGTTTTATCGGTATGTTCATTATGGAGTCAGTTTTTGGTACTTCTAACACGAAGGAATGAGAGCATTCGTTATTTTGACTGGAATTCCGTACTTGGCACGTATCGCATTGAGGTCGAATACCCGCAGAGGTGAAAAACTTTCGCGAATATAACCGGCATCGTGGGCGGAAACGCTAAGAAATACGTGATTCGCTTGTGGTAGGAGTACATCGGGATGCGCACGACGTTCACATTTTCTAAGCATATGGTCAACGTTAGTACACGCGTTGCCTTTCATAGAGAGCTGAGATGGATTAAAGTACTAAAATACAAATCATGATATAAGAACGTTAAAAAAAAAAATATGTTTACGAGTTAATTATAAAGTCAAAACGTTGGATCCATAATATTCCATACGAGTTTTGTATTCGTAAATAAAAGCAAGAAAAGTTGATCGAACCGTATAATTTTCCTGGCGAGTAGGTAAGTACATTTTCACTAACAAACAATTAAGCAAAACCTCATCGTCTAACGAGCGTGTATGAATGAAACTCGTAGAAATTATTGTGCGAGACATGCTATCGAATAATAAGAAAATTGGCAATAAATCATGAATTTGCGTCCGAAAAACGTGAACGGGAAGAGATGTTGTGGAACTATCGAATAATAAATCAGATCGATATGTCTCCTTGTCCATGTACCTGTACGCGACTTTTCTCATACGTAAAAGCACAAGAGTTTTACTCGTTTAGGAATATACCGAAGAGATTGGTATCGCGTTAGTCGACTAGTATTCAGTAGTGGATAGACTCCTGGCCGACGTGAGAGGTCGTGTAGCTATTGGATATCGACCTTTATTATAGCCTTATCTATTATTTAGACCTTGATCTTTTTCCGTTACCCATTTGAAAATCGCCACATTATGTAATTCTGTCAGCGTCATCGAAAACGCAATAATTTTCTATATCAAAATATATTCGAATAAATCTCGCATTTTTTATCGAGTTCGATTTAATCGAATTTATTAAAAAAGACAAAAAAATTAAATAAATAAAAAAATAAAGACAGCAAAAATTACGTATTTCTGTGATGCTCGCATCTTAATTTAAATACAATTGACTTGAACGTTGTTTTATCTTAATTAACAAGCAGCTTCTGACGCGAGAAATTAGTGTAAAAAGTCGTTGTTATCAGCCGAAAGAACGAAGCTTGCTCGTATATCATTCTTTCTTAGTTTTTCTCGAGCAACACTTTCCTTTCGAAGGGCGCCTCGCGTTTTCGTCTATAGTCGAGTCACGCCATTCTGAAGACAAACTCACTCAAGGGGGGTTCGTTTAGAATTCAGAAAAAGCACGAGAGGAAGGTAGAAGACAGTGCCGAAAGAGAGTGCGAGAGATGTATATATATATATATATATATATATATATACATCTAAATGTTGTCAACGGGTAACACTACCGGTAAGGAAAGGAACGTCTCGCGCAAGAAAATGGCTCCCGTTGTGTCGAAATATCCATAAAATAGTCGGACTAGAAAATTTGAAAGGACTCGAGAAGAAAAGAAAGGGGTGGAAAAGTCGACGGATTGTTTTCGTGTGGAAAACAGACGGCCGGGATTGGAAAAGAGAAAGATAGCGAGACAGAGAGAGAGAGAGGGGGGGGAGGTTAGGAGGGAGGGAGGGAGGGAGGGGAAGAGAAAGAAAAGTGTTCGAGCGTCATACGATTTCCATGTAAAGAAAATAAAAGAAAAGAAAGGAAGAGAAGGAAAATGTGTGTAGGTGTGCGTGTATGGGTGTGTTTGTGAAAGAAAGAAAAAGAAACAAAAGTGGAGAGAAAACGCGACCAAGAAGGGGGTGTGTTTCTTGGACCAGACGACGAAGCTGAAACGAAGAAGAAAAGCTTCCGAGAAGCTTAAAGGAGATAGTCGGTAAAAGATCTTTGCCGTAGGACAAGCGCGTAACGTATAGCTTGGCCTTCTCGTTTCTTCCTTTTTTTTTATCTTCGCTCACCATCTCTCTTAGTTCTCTTTCTCTCTTTTCCTCTCGACAAAGATCTTTTCTCACTTTACAAAAGAAACCATTTCTCAAGTTATGGAAATTCGGTACGTCCGGGTCAAAAACTTTCGAAATCGATGCAACATACACGGTCTCGCGAAAAGATCGTCTTGTATCCGTTTATATCTGCCGTCTTCTCTTTCCGCCTTTTCTCTTTGAAACGACGAGAATTTTACGTCAATTCTTCGTTCTTACGAATTTCGACGAACTCGGACATTCCCAAACTTTGGTTCAAATTTTACGAACGCTAACTTGAATTCATAGATCGAAAGGATCAAAGTGTTTCGCTTCTACTCCACATTTATTCGTCTAATTTATTCGTCGAACCGTACAAACACGTTTTCAAGTAGAAACAACTTCAAGATATGTTCATTTTATGGAAACGAAAGTAATTAAAGGCAAACAAATCTGTTATTAATTACTTTGCTTTATATATAATCGATGATGAAATAGTTTCATCGATAAAATCGATACTGTCGAAGATCGATCGTTGCCGCTCGTTTTAAAAGTCAAGCGGAATGTTTCAAAGTGCTTTACTGTCGTAGTATGATTGATTATTAGCACGATTTCCGTATCGCTCGTAGGACTAAAATCAACGAGAGGCGGTGTAAAAATTACATCGTGTTCTCGATAATATCGCCATTGTACGTTTTTGGCCTTCGATGACCCAACGGAAAGAAAGGGGGGGGGGGAGAGAGAGAGAGAGAGAGAGAGAGAGAGAGAAAGGGAGCGCGCACGCGCAAGTAGTCCTTGCGGTAACCTGTGCACAAACGCATCCACACAAACCGTCGGTATTTATATAGGACGTATTTGTATTTATGATTAGGCAAATTTTAGTACAACATTCGACCAGACTACGAGAGATAAGAACGATTGCATGAAGAAAATAAAAGATATAAGAGGAAGTCTAGACTGCTCATAAACAAATAGATTGATAAAATAATGTAAAGAATAGAATAGAAAGATTTCGTGAGGAATCAACGAGAATCAATAATTAAAATAAAATAGTCTTTGATCTTCTTACAAGTCAATCGTAATGTCGATATTTGTAAAAAATTTAATTACAAACTGTCACGCACACGCAATATCATGAACACACGAATTGTAATTATCTTCTTTTCAAATATAGCGTGGGCGTGCTCCCTATTTCAGATAAAATATTCGTTTTACCATTCCATCCTTTGAAAGAAAATTCTTGAGAAGGGAAATACCATATTCATCGACTTACAAAAATGTTGGATCGAGGATGCTAGAGGAAAACCACGGAAGTCTCATCTGCGCGTTTCATTTCCGGCACGTGACGAAGAAATATCTCGTTCGAAGTTTGGAAAGAAAAAAGAAGAAAGGAGAAATGGAAAAGGAGAAATAATGACAGAGAGAGAGAGAGAGAGAGAGAGAGAGGGAAAAGCAAAATGCATTTCGATTCTCAGGCAAAAGCCGAAAAATACGCTCGAATTCATTTCTAGCAATAAAGATGGAAGGATACTTGTCTCTGCGAGAAACCGATTTCGTCTTTTTCTCTTTGCCTCTTTCTCTTCCTCTCTCTCTCTCTCTCTCCCACCTTTCGCCGATGCACGCAACGAGGTAGAGGGAGTAAGAGAAATTTACGCACATAGACGGGAATATATAGCTTCCGCAAGACGTCTCCGTGGTAAAAGTTACACCTCGAACGATTCATCTCGGCGAACACTTTATCGCGCATCATTTCCGCGTCACATTTTTTAGCGGCTCGCTCGGCGACGCTTTCGAAGGAGATACGCTTGTGAATTCGTTCCAAGATTTACAGAGGTTTACTCCCTTGCACTCTCGCCCTCTCAGATATCGTTGAGAGAGAGAGAGAGAGAGAGGGAGAGGGAGAGAGGGAGAGAGAGAAGGAACGAATGGCCGAAGTGAGCCGTCGCGGAGAGCCGCGTAAAGAGTTTCGTTTTCAACTTTTCTTATTTCCGGCTGGAACAGAGACGACACGACAATGCTCTTAAATTCTTCTCTCTACCTTTGGCGAATTGGATGTCGACGGTCCATAGCACGAACTCACGTACAAAAGCTACCTTGACCGATCGACGAAAGGTGATTCTTGTTCCGTCAATGTTGCTTATACGTATTCTTTCTTTTTCCCTCATTAAGAACTAATATTATTTCAACTAAATACGATAAACCTTTAAAACAATATTTTCGATATTAGTTAGTAAATATCAATCATTTTCTTAAACGAATCGTCCACTCGTTTCTTCGTTCTCATTTTTCTTCAATTACCTATGTATAATAATTTATATAATTTAAGCTGTATCAATTGATTTTGTATTAATTTATTTGACAATAAATCAAGATTACTCTTAAATCCATTTATGCCGATATGCAAACGTATAAACATAACATTTATAGAACTATCCGACATCGATACTTCTCGAATCGAAATATCTAGACAGTAAACATCTTTCTCTCTCTCTCTCTCTCTATCTCTCTCTCTCTCTCTCTCTAGATGTATCATCGACTCTCTTTTGACTGTAACGGCGAACGTGCTGAACTATTCATCTAAAATGCATTCGTCCATCGAAAGATCTACGGTAAAACGTGAGAAAAGAGAATGAGATAGAGAAAGGGAAGAAGCAGCAGAAAGTAAAGGACGGAGAGGATAAATTTCAAAGAAACGAACGATAAAACGCAAAGCAGCATGGAGTCTTACAATCATCTCTTTCGAGCAATCGTCGTTTCTGAGTCTTCACCCTTCGCCCTATCCTCTGGCCCTTTGACCATCCGCTTCCATCGGACGGAAGCGAACACAAGAGCGATCGACGTCCGATATTATCAAAGAGATTACGAGACTGGACCTCTCGAACTCTTTGCCATCGTGAATTCTATCTTTCTTTTCAGAGGTCGATCGTGAGAGTTCGACCCAGATCAGAGCAAGTGCCCTCCGCTCTCGATCGTTCGTAAAGAAAGGATAAAAAGGACTAACTTGGCTGCGAGAATAAAGCTTGAAAGAGGGGAAAAAAAAGGATGAGGAAAAAGAAGCAGCTTACCACTTGGTAAGAAGTGCTTTCGCGTTCTTGCCTCCGGTTTTTAACAGTCGGCTTCTTCCTTCGTCCTTTTCCCTCCTCTTTCTCTTCTCTTTGCGTACCCTCCTTCCTTAGATAATTCCAGCGTTGAAAAGTTTCTCCGATCACGTTCTATCTATCTCGTGATCTCCTCTCTCTTTCCTTTTTTATTGCTCCTCCGTTTTACGCCGCACACACAGTATCTTCACTGTCACACGCGAAAGAGGAAATGAGAAAGAGAGAAGGAAAAATAATAAAAAAAAAAAAAAAAGAAAAACTCGTAGCACCAAAGAGAAGACCGATATACGGACGTATCCCGTACAAAATAGCGTCCACGCGAATACGGGATATATCGGTCAAAGTTGCCACTTTTCTCGTACGCAGATTTTCTTAAGAGCCTTTTTCGTTTATTTCAATTCGAAGTTTCAATCCTTCGATCGTTTTTAATTTCTGCCACAAATCGAACAAAATTAACACGTCTCCGTACACTTTGATCCTTACGTCCGGAGCAAAAAAAAAATGAAAACACTGATCAAAATCTTTGATTAATCACACACGTGGAAACTTTTTAAAAGAAAAATATCACTTTGGTCCTTCTTTGTAGTCCCTCTTTCTCTCTCTCTCTCTCTCTCTCTCTCTCCCTCTCTCCTTCCTCTTTTCTAAGAAAGAAAAGAAATTTTCGTTTCTTATTTAACGAGAGAATGAGGCAAGAGTAGAGGAGACGTAATGCGTAAAGGGTCTGATGAGTCGTTTCTCTAGATACGACTTCAGATACGATCGTAAAAGGAAAGCTCGTTGAACCGAGTGAAATAACGTGTGCGATCATACGAAGTAGTTAAAGAGAGAGAGAGAGAGTAAACAATGTTAGACGACAACGTGACGACAAGGACGAAAAGGATAACGACGTGATGACGACGGACGACAACAATGACGACACTACGACACAAGCGAACCGCGCGCCACGGCTCTCGCCTGTGAACTGAACACCCGTCGCGACCTGAGGCCGGGACTCGACTGATTTCTGCCTAGGTCCCCCACCTCTCCGACCTACCATCCAACGCGCCACGCGCGCGCGAGCGCGCGACCCTAGGCGCTCCAACCCCTCGTCCACTGATTCTCCTATCCTCTCCCTTCCACTTCGTTCCCCAACTCCATACTCTCTTCCTCCTCTCTTTCTCTACCCCCCTCCGCGAACTATCATACTTCCTACCTTCTCCTTCTATTTCTCTCTCTCTCTCTCTCTCTCTCTCTCTCTTTTGCCAACTCACACCGTTTCACGATCTCTCATCCTTTTCTAGAGCACCGCACGTACCAAACCGCCTAAAAGCGACCCTTCGCGTACTCGGCCGGTTTCTTCAACACCCATCTACCCTTTCCTTCTTCAACTTTGTGCCCTCCTCTTTGAGATGATGCCACGAGACACCCGGTTTTGCAAAGACTTTCCGGATCTCGATCTTCTTCCTCTCCGACCTAGCCGACTCACCGTCATCTCCATCCGCACGCGCTTTTTTCAGAAATATTTCGATGCCCGTTCAAACGCCCTTTCTCCATCCTATCCATGAAATTCACTCACCTCCTCGGCGAGTTTTCACCTACACATTTGTGCACAGATACATATTCGCCATCGCTACCCAGAGACTCGTTTCGTTTCTTTATGATTTTCTCCAGCTGAGAAGTGAGATTCGTTGAAAACTTGATGTTACAAAGAAATAAAGAGAGAGAGCGAGAGAGAGAGAGAGAGAGAGAGAGAGAGAATCTTTTTATCATATGACACAAGCGTCAAAGCGCTTCTTGACCCTTTACCTCCCAACCTGACTCCTTTTCCTATCATACGAGTTTTCCTTTCAATCTTCTTCCACATTCGTCGGGTATTAATTATTTCACCGTCTTTCGTACTTTTATCTAACAACCCTTATTTATAAAAGGAAATATATAAAGATCCGTTGGGGTAACAGGGAGGAATAAAAAATGAAATTAAAGGAAGAAACGTGCCTTTTTATTATCATTATATCCGTAGAGTTCATTGAATCGTAGGGTAGAAACGGCACGGAGAGACAGAGGAAACGAGTGAGAGAGGGTCTTTCAGTGTGATACGGTCGAACAGAGCGAGGGTTGCTCGCTTTAAGTGAGACCCAGTTTCTCGAGTTTTTGCGCTGATACATGTTGACCCTTTAAAGCGACGTACCGTAACTACTGTTCGACCTTTTCTACATGTATTATCTCCGAGCATATATTTTTAGACCGCGTTCGGTCTCCACATCAGAACGTATTTACCTACGAATACATACGACACCCGCTTAAAATCATCGTAAAAGTTTCCGAGTAATATTCCCCTTTAATGAGGCATTCTGTGCGTATGCGCTCTGTGAAATGATAAATATTTCCACCTTCCTAGAGATTAATTATAACGCAAGAATTACATTGGCTCGCTACTACTCGTTATTTGCTCGATAAATACTGATTGTAATTCGGCCCGTACGCTCACATTTATCATTCGTTTCAGCATTCGGACTTTTAAAAGACGAGAATACTCGTCGGACTCTATCAATCCATTATCGACTATACCCTTTTCAATCGTGCTATTCGCATCACAAATTTCTCGCGAATTTCTCGCGAATATGTCGCAGAAAATTAAATGAATTTTATTAATGTACTTTACACTTTATGAAAATCATTATCGTTGAAAATTATGGATGGTAAATTCATTCGAGCATAGACGTATATGTATTGTCTAACCCGTTTCCGAAAATGAACAATTCTGAATCACGATCGATCGGGGAAAAATAAATTTTGAATCGATGATCGTTAAACGAAAGGAGAATTCTTTCTTTCTTCTGTCTGTTTCTATCTACGTATCTAAGAAAAGGATTCATCGATAAGGAAGACGAGTTTATCCTCTCGTGCTCTTATCTTACACGAACGAATTTGCGATTCGAGTTCTTATATCGTACCCCGGAGAATAAGATATTTCTTCGTAGAGGGTTGCTATATCCTACCTAGCAGTCTCTCGAATTTCAGAGAACTTCGAAGCTGGATAGATGTTGCAATCTAGATGTAGTTATTTCAAAGAAGCCCGAAAGCTCTCTGCTAACACGTACGCGGAGAAACGGATAAACTTAATGCGCGAATCAAGTCGGTTTTAGTTACTCTCCCTCTCTCTCCCTCTCTCTCTCTCTCTCTCTCTCTCTCTCTCTCTCTCTCTCTCCCCCCTTCCCCTTTCCCTTTTCCCCTATCTTTCCCTTTTCCTTTCCTTCTCTTAGCTCTCGCGAGATTCCCATAATTTTCGCTGTGACACACCCGCATCGCGCGATTCCAGACAATTAACCGGCTTGAATATGCAAATCTACCGTTTGCTGCTTCGAGACACACTGCTGTGCGTATCCACTTATTTCGAAGGGAGTTTTCGAATCTAGAACGAGCATTCTATTCGCGTCGACTCATCGTCGATCACAGAAGGAACGAGAGAGAGAGAGAGAGAGAGAGAAAGGGTGGGGGAGGGGGAGGGGAAAGGGAGAAATACACCCATATACAGAGAATCCTTGCACGCGTCGATTCTCGAGTTTCTCACCTAGTCTTTCGAACAAATACAAACTACGATTTTGCTTCTCCTAAAGACAAAGTTGTAAGCGTCTTTATTTGGCTAACAAAGTCTAAATTACCTTTGAACTTTGTACTGCCATTTAGACCTCGACTTTATCCTAGTCCAATCGTTGTTTCTACCGTCGAACGATTTCATTCTCAAACCGTGACTCATATTGTCCTCTGAATTAAAGAACGATAAGTCCCTAGGTATATGTATACGAAAGATTTTCATAACTGATGACAGTGTAAAAAGGAAATTTAAACTTTTCTTTTTCTTCTTTCCTCGAATGAATCGAATTGAACTAAGCTTTTCCAGATGTAAGTAGAAATAGGAAAAGTAGACGAATGTATTTGCAAATAGATGCATTTCTAACTTTATCTCAACGACAGGATAAAAAAGTATTATAACTCATAAACACGCTTGGAACTTTCCATAAACTCTTTAATTTTGATCATGATACAAACGCCACCGCCTTCTTTTCCTGGAAATTCTTGTCAGATAGTTAAACGATAAAAGGAAACAAAGAGATCAAATAGGAAAATAAAGAAGATAAACTCGTACAAAATTGAAGTTTTCATATTATCTGCTTTGTCCGGACTGAAATTCACGATAATAGCGAGGGAGTTATTTGACTCCTGTTTAATTTTTATACGCTCACAAAGAGAGGCGATCGATAAGCTGATGATCGATGAGTATGTGACAGTACTCCTGGGATTCGACGGAACTAACGTAACAAATTGATAGAATACACCGTCCAGGTGAGTCCGTTTTCGCGTTCTACGACCTTCTCTGTCCGACTCGTTCTTGATTATTAACTCCTTCCATTCGTCTCGAATAAAAAGTTCAATTTAATTTCGCAGTCATTCGCATCATATCAAGTATCATTCGACGGCCGAAATTTCACCCTACGCAAATATTCGTAGATAGATCGAGACGACTTGACGTGGAATTTTTACGTTTGCTCTGCTCGGCGTAGTTGTTGGAGAATGTGACGATCATAAAGGAAAAAAAAAAAAAAAAAAAAAAACCCACTGAAGATCTTGGAGAATATTTAATAATGTGACCGAGCGAGTCACCGAAGAGGATAAAACCGTCCGACAAAATATTTAGCGGAAAGGATATAAGCTTTTATATATCGAGCACCAAAAGTCTTCATAAAAACGCGCACCCTTTTCGACGAGAAATAATTTTACGAGAGCTCACGACCAAAAATTATTCTGTTTGCGAGAAAGAGACGGAAGTAAAATTGAATTTTAATAGCAGGCATATAATATTCGCTTCGATACGTAACATCGAATTTTCCCGTGCGACTCGCGAAACCAGGTAACAGCTCGTGATTAATCTCTTAGTTCTTTATCACCAATACTTATTTGTGGCTTATGAAAATGTTAAATCCTGCAAATCATTGGTTATGGAACAGATGTAAATTACGATTATTACCAGCTTTACGGCGGCCAAGAGCACCTCCGTAATCCGACTGTCGTGCCGTAAAAGCGAAAATAGAGAATTGCAATAAGTACAAGTTTTACGATCGCTCGATCACTGATTTTACGTCTGCGTAGGATTCAAGGACAAGTATAAAGACGACGGAAAGAGACGGAACGGGCCACCAGCACCAACTTGATTTTTCTCGCCGTACTTTGCCTCTCTATTGTGTTGAACCCGTCGTAAAAGATAAATTCCATTGAATTCTTTTATTGACGATATATATCATCGGCAATGAGTATTCGTAAATACAGCAGACTGCCTTGACTTATTATATATTCTTTATATATATATATATATACAATACATAGGTATATTATACCTATCTCGTTGGAGTGTCGAAGCGTGCTAAAGCATTTCGAAATATCCTGCCGTTCGAGAATGGCAAGCCTCGTAAACGACCATAACTAACGCGCCTTCACAAATCATTGGAACTATTAGCTCGGTAATTGGTAGTAATTATTGCTGAAAATGTCCTTCGAAAATACCAATAAATTATCGACGAGGAAGAAAGAAATCGATGAAGGGCGTTAGGAAAGAAAAAAAAAAAAAAAAAAAAAAAAAAGAAGAAAAGAAAATTCCAAAATACATTTTCTCTTTCTATGACTCGTTGGGCGTTAACGTTTAACGCAAAGCTGTTGGTAACTCAAGCGGAAGAATTTTATTCTTCCTTTAAGCATTCTCATTCTAGGTTGACGTTAAAACTGGTAAGATCTCTCAGCGTCGAACGTTAAAGCGTATAGGGAGAGTCTTTTCTCGTGCAAAACGAGAAAACGTAATTACTATGGCAGATAGTAACTCAACGGAAGATGAACATGTCCGTCGTTGTCTACGACTGCTCCATTTCCTTCCCTCATAGCACTCTCCCTCTCTCGCTCGAATGCTCTCTTCGTTTCATTCGAGAGTGTATTTTCCTTCTTCCTCCTCCTCCTCCTCCTCCTCCTCCTCCTCTTCTTCTTTTTCCTTCCTTCCTTCCTTCCTCTCGCTTCATCCCGTCCTTCTCATCAACGTCTCCTCGCTCCTTTTCGACCTCGAGCAAGCAATGGAAAGAAAGAAAGGGGAAGAAAAAAGGGAAAGAAAGGGAAAGAAAGGAAAAGAAAGAGGGTGAGAAACATGGGATGGTCTGTGCCTGGTCTCTTTGGCCTACCACAGCTCGACCGCGTCTGCAGACACCTTCTTCCATCGTTTCCCTCTATTTTCGACTGTTACCGATGCCCATTAGAACTGTCTTATTCTTCTTTTTCTAAAACGTATCGGTGCCACGCTGCATACCGAGATACGTTACTTAGATATCTTGAAAAAACTTAGCCGTGTCGGTGTCGTTATTTATGTTTCCCTTAGATAACCGTGAAATTTATCAACACGAAGAATTTGTATCCTTCCATTTCTCCTTTTAGCTTTTAGTTATAATCTTATCATTAATTAACCATAATTAATCCCATAATTTATGGGATTAAACATTGGAAAACGAGAGCACGATTTTTTATATCATATGAAACATTCAGCGAATTCTTTAACGTTCGATTTATTAGAGCATTAATCAATATGCTTAATTAACGTCCGAGTAAAAAACTGCACGTTCCGATGTGAAAATTGGAATAATTAGAAAATTTTTCCGGACGATGTCGGAGACTTATTAAAATTGATCGAATTCTCTCGAGCAATTTCCTATCATCCCTTTCCTTTTGATGATATCGAATCGTTCGATTATCGAGAACGTCATCATGGGTGGTGTAACGGCTTCGAAATCCTACGGACGCGATTCGAATCCGACAGGGATTCGGCATTTTCATCAGACATGTCGAAAACTTTGACCAGATCGTACTTGGCGACTGGTAGATACTGTATCCGTATTGCTAAGTCTGCTACTGGTACTTCAACGTCGAGCCCATCGTATAATTCCATTAGTTACTCGCATCGGCTCGCGTTCCCACGTTCGATAAGCGGATGTGTCGAGTAGGATAGAAAAGAAGGAACGAAGAGGGAGGGAGGGGGAGAGAGAGAGAGAGAGAGAGAGAAAAGAGGACAGATAGATAGAAATAGTGAAAAAGAGAAAGAGAAAAAGCGAGATAGAGGAAAACGAGAATCGTTCAAAAACTTTCCCGATTACATCCACTTTGCGCGATTAGTATCATGAAAAGCTTTTGGTACCCTCGAGTTTCTTCTTCTTAGTTAGATGTACTTAGCCCTTCGTGAACTTTTCTTCCGAAGGATGAGACGGTTCTTACCTTTCCTCGAAGAGCACGGATAACAAAAGAAAAAGAGAGATAGAAAAAGAGAGCGAAAGATGAGACGAAGAACAACGTCGATGACAATTCCATGGTAGGAACATCGAGAAATGAATATACATCGCGTCTTATAAAGTTAAATTAGCCATTACACATCGTAGATGCTGGTAGATTTAGCTCTCGGCGACTGGACGTCCTACTTGCTGATAATATTTCCATGCTTCTCTTTGTAAAATATTTACGGAAACGTCGAGTTGTACCTACATTTTGATTAAAGTTTTGTTCGTAAAATGAGATTTGAAATGAAATCTTCTCAATAAAGTGATATTAATATTTCAAATACTCTACGCGAGAGGAGTCACGTTATAAAAAAAAAAAAAAAAAAAAAGAAAAAAAAAAGAAGAAAGAAAAAAGAAAAGAAAGAAAAAATTTATATTATTCCAATGCATTTTTACTGATCGTAAAATCACTGTATCTCGGGATTACAATAACCGCCTGCTCGTTGACGCGATAATATCACAAGCGATTCGAGGGATGATCCAAAACGGCAGAGAAACGACGGTTGTCTCGAGCGAAAATGTTTATCCCACGGAGTCGTGAGATTTGGAATGCTGCCACTTTAGTCTACATACGTGAACTACACCGGCGAGTAGTCGTTCGTATTTCGCGGCACACTTCCGCGATTTACACTCAGATTGCATTACACGATCTTGAACGAGCGCACCCTCGAAAGCCAGAATATTGTAGGTATTCCATATCCTTCCATGATTTTTCCTCTTACCTATCATTCCTTTCTATTTCTTTTTCATCTATATTTTCGAAGGAACAAAAATCTCTCGGCTTTTCATTGACTTTGCTTTTATTCCGGGGGAAAACAGAAAAAAAAAAAGAAAAAAAAAAAAAAAGAAAAAATTACACTCCGACAATTTAACTATCTTAAATATAAATCATCTTTCACTTTTCTATCGAACGAGTATCTATCACGTGTATGTATATAGATATATAAAATCACAAAAGAAATGACATTGCTTTCTCGCTCTTATTATTATCGAAAAGGAAAAAGATAAGGAAGTGCATTAAGTGCATGATTAATGCATAAATGGATGTAATGCTAGAATTCAAAGATACGAAATTTTTACGAGATGATTGATTGTGATTGCGTAAAAATCATGATTACTGTAATTAATGTCGACCTTCAGAAACAACGCGACTCGGCCCGGTAGAAAAGCACTGTATCTTAATTAATAGAATTGTACTCGAAGATTTGGCTTCTCGCTGGTCAAAATGTTAATGGATCATTAACTTTAACGAGTTTAAGTACTTTGCTTTCAAGCTGCGATCACTAGTAAAGTAAATTTGAAAAGATTACCAGTTTGAATTTGGACGAATAAACACACTGTTTATCGACTTCTCTCTCATTCAAATATTACTTTAATTCATTCATTCGTCAAAATACTTGCTTTTAAACTCATAAACGCATTGTCGGAAGATTTATGTTCCTTTTCCATAAATATCTCTATTATAGTGAAAATGAAAATGAGTGAAATGTATTAAAAGTCGTCTTAGCAATATATATTCCCTCAAGAAAAGAAATCCCATTCGGAAAATAGTAGAAGAAGGGAAGTTGAACAAACAGGTACGTATGTTAAACTTGGCTATCCAGCCGATAATTTTGGTAAATTCCACAGTCAGTTCCCTGTTTAGTCGCATCGCGAACATTACGCACGTTCCCTTACGATCGATTTAACTTCACCAAACGTTCCGACTCACGATCTCTCATCCTCCGGAAAAGCGCAAACATTCGATGCACGAATCGCAAAAATCTTCCAACGCATTCTGATATCTACCCACTTTAATCACGGCAAAGTAATAGTAAGTAATCGTAGGAAACATCGATTGGAATCTAGCATAAAGCCTTATCACAAACACGTGCGCGCGAATATGTACACATTCACACGATTCCTCTTCCTTTTTCGTCGAACGAAAATTGTCTGAGGAAAGTTCCATGCAGCACACGTACACATACATATAACTTACAGCAATCTTCATTGATATTCTTGCCTTCGTTACTTTTACCATGAAAAGAAGAAAATAGATAGATTCTTTCGAGATTACCTACCTACCATTCGGCATTTAAAATTTTCCGTTGGTAATCGCGTCGCAAAAAAGAAAACACTTTTGTTAATCCCTTTCGTAATTTGTTTGAAATTAAATTCTATGCCGTACGAATTCGATTCGTCTCATAAAATTCCTTTCTTCGATAACCGAAGAAAAAACTCGTGTACCATTGAATAAATGATTCTCGCGGCTGACTCAGCTCAATAAATGGAAGTATGACAAAAAAAGAATAAAAAAAAAGAGAGAAAGAAAGAGAGAGAGAGAGAGAGACAGAGAGTGATAGAGAGTATTATATAGGAAAGGCATAATAGTGTAGGAAAATTTCAATTACTCGCTCTAGGACGCAATATCTGCCAACATAAATATCACATTGACAGGCCGGTAAATAGGGATTCATTGTAAAAACACGTAATGGCGAAGGGGCAACGTCCCGTCCTTTCGAAGGGCCGAATTCGTTCCTCGCACGAAGCGACAAGAGTAACCCTAAAAGTACCCGAGGGGTGTCCTCGAAAATCTAAGGGACTAGCAGGAACGACCTTTAAGGATAATACTGGAAGAGTGTAAAAGAGAGAGGGAGAGAAGTAGAGAAGCAGATAGAACAAGCTATGTTCCTTGTTCCTATTAAAACTACTGAAAATGGTTTTAACGTCCTTCCATATAATCTCGTAAGTACGCGAGACCTCTTCTCGAATAAGGACTTTCGAAAGTTAAAACCTAGCCAAAAACAATGGTGAACGTAATTAAATTTTATCGTATTGTTGCCCACGAAGATGGAAGAAGCATTCTTACCGATTTAACAATGCCAGCTCGAAATGCCGATGAAAAGAGATGAGGAGAGAGTATTTGTAGAAAGCGCGTTCACCCGGCCGAGAAGTTAATTAACTTTGCTTTCGCTGCATTCTATATTGCTATACTCTATATATATATATATATATATATATATATATATATATATATATATATATATACATATATACATAATATATATATATTATAGTTATTATTACTATTTCTAGTTTTTCGAATACGTGTTTTGTTTACAAAAAGATTCTCATTAACTTGATGAAAAGCAAATGTTGTTTTCTTCCGATATATTTTACTTTCATGAATGAAATAAATTTAGATAAGAAATCCAAAACTTGAAGAATACTAAAAGAAACGGATCTCTCTCTCCCTCTCCCTCCCTCTCTTTCGCGCGCGCGCGACTGGTATCTTAAAATCAAGGAAAAGAAACGCAACGATCTGACCTGTGCTCCGAAAACTGAACAAATCCAGGAAAAGCAGGTCATGATAACAAGTCTTAGGTTTTATTCTTGAGCTCGTCGTTAGTCAAGTATCACACGAATAAATATACCATCTACTCGTACTACATACAATATTATTTGAATCGTACACGATACATCGCGAGCTCGCTATCTGGCATTCTTGTTCGCGGATCTTAACACGACTCTCGCGATTTACTTGAACCGTACTTTTGTTAATTCGTAAAGTTATATCCAACACCTCTTTCTGAAACGGACTTAAAGTTTCATCTCCTAACTAATTACATTATGCCATCGCTAAAATATCATTATCAATGTTGTTCTTACCATCCTTCAACACGTTCGTTAGTTATTTCCCATCTCTATATTCCTTAAAATACGTTAAAATCGTTATATTATTTTATTATATAAAACAGAATTTTGAAATTTCTATTCCTTTCTGTATTTTACGTTTTTTCTTTCTCTTTTTCGCATACTGCTTTATGAACATTAACGAGAAAGCATACTCACGACTTCGTTACTGCAACTTTTAAATTGAGAACCATATACATACTTGAAATGTGAACCAACAAAAGTTCTATAAACATAGTCTATGAATATTAATATACTCTGAAACGCGTACGTTAATTAAGAAATATGACGATGTTATCGAACAAAAAGAGACATAAATAAGTTCATCATTTATCGTAGATTTAAAAATAGATATATTTAAAATTCATTTTAATGCAAATGCAAGTAAAATCATGGTATACGATAAGGACGATCGCTATTACATTAAGTCAAATAGAAAGATCGGATTAACAGGAGGAAGATCAATGTTTGGAGTGACCGACAGGAGGTATAAGATAAAATTTAAGAGCAGTAAAGGGAATCTCGAAGGAGAGAGAGTCTCTTTACAAAGCGGCCCGTTTCAAGTCAACGCGACGCTTCGTTATGGAAACATTTACCTTCAGAGATAGTAATCTGATCGCTCCTTTTGCTTCTCATTCGCGAAAAGAAACCTGCTTTTGCTCTCTTACGCCTCTCTACGCCATCGAACACCAAGCGCAAAAACAATACTATGCAATCTGAGAAGACACCTGCTACTAACTGTGTTCATAAGGACATCCAAATGGACCTGCTTTTTGTTTTCTCGACGCGTGCCAAGCCGCCGTCCCATGAATTTTATACTTATTATTTTGATTTTATAAAAATATATTTTTCATTACAAACTAATTAGTTTGTCTCGCATTCGATCGTATATATTTCAATCGTATCAACGATAAAAATATAATAAATTGTTGGTATTACGATCCCAGTATCTCTTTACTAATAAATCCATATAAAACCCAGGCTCGTAGTTTAGTCGACATGAAAAAGTATCGCTCCCCAAAATAACCAAGAATATCATAACAGGAGGCTCAGCCCATACACATATACACGTGTATATATATATATACATATATATATAACGTTGTATGTATAACGTTGCGGGGAAGGGGAAGGGTTGCATATATCTCTGCTGATTTATCAAAGAACTTGCAGTATCCGGAAGTCCGAGGCCATTAATTTTCTCGGACGACTCTCATATCGAGCACATACGAGTATATACCTAAGTATGTGTAAGACGATCGCGCGAGCTTATCTATGCGCTTCTACATAGACATTTATTTGTGGAGTCCAAGTCTTCGACTGGAACTCTCTTTCCTTACCTCCCTTCTTGGCCAATCCAAAATATCGACGTGTGTACCATTTATCGGTTGACCTACTCATCCTCACGATAGAATCCAGTGCACGAGTCTGATTTCCCCTGTAACCCCTGCTTTATTGGCGTTGCTGAGGGCACGCACGGAGCCACACACACACACACGCGCGCATACACACTTGTATAAAGCGGTCGTCCCTTTGTGAAAAGCCCCATTGTGAGCTATTGGTCCACGTAAACGAAATTGCCGAGGGCATGGCGCACGCGGAGGGATCGAATACAAAAGGGAATATAGTGTCTGGGCGTGACTATCCGCGGAACGACGATTCGCCGTGGCCTCGCCCGTTTTCACGCTATGCTTTCTCCAAAAACTGACCCCCTTCGCATCTTAAAAAGGACTTTGCCACCACCGTCGTCATCGTCGATGTCGCCGTCGCTGTCGCCGTCGTCGTCGTCGTCGTCTGCCCTGTTCTCTTGGAATCGCTGGACCCTTCTCCCTTTCTCGTTATCGATTTTTATTTTCACAAGAATGAGTACGATCTTATGCTTCGCTGCCTCGGATCATCCACCAATCGCGAATCATTTCGATACGCCATACTTCTTTGCCTTTGCTACTGTAACGAAACGTTCTCTTTTTTCCTCTCTCTCTCTCTCTCTCTCTCTCTTCCTCCATCTCTCTGTCTATTTTTTTGTCCCTCCTCGTTTAATGCAAGATTATGGCACTCGTTCGTTCGTTCGTTCGTTCGTTCGTTCGTTCTCGTTTAATCATCGAAGGAACATTCCTTCGTCGATATCAACGTCGTAATTAATGAAAAATTGTACGAGTCTCGTAGAGCGTACAAAATGATTCAGATATACGTTACGATTTGGCATGCTCGCGAATCAAATGGAATTTATTAATGGTATAGGGTTCCTCAGAATTGCTTACCATCCAGCGGCTTTCTCCACCCTTGCAAATTAATCACCGTGACGAAGTACGAAAAGCCTTTGCCAGCGGCAAAGATCCTCCTCCTTAAGGATCTTCCTAAGCTATCGAACTTAATCTCGAGGTAGATTAAGCTGGATCGAATTTACGGCCTTCGCTGTCGAACATTGGCGAACGAATCATCCCTCAGAATTATATGATCTTTTAATTAATTGGGAAAAAATGGAAAGTAACGTATAACGTGAGAAATCTATTTGCTTATGTAATATATCGAAACGTAATAAATAATATTGCATTGATATATGTATTTGAGCATAGATTTAAATTTGGATTTCAAACGTAATTTCTCCAGAGCAAGAGAATTCTGCTTTGTTGTCGAAATTGCGGAAAACGTAAGGCAACGTCGTTTTCGATAAATCCTTGATAATAAATTTACTTGGATATTCCTAATATTAAAGAATACAAATATGCACGTCGTACTCTTACTTTTTCTATCAAACTCGTGTACTTCATTCGATGATTTTTGAGCCTGCATAAGCATACCTGCATGAACGTGTCTATGTATACTTTGGTAGAATACACGAATAACCAAGAGTTCTCGACTGTGAAGTGAACATTCAAACATTACAAAGCCAATTCAGAATAGAAACACAGTGTTAATGAAATAGACGGGATATAAATTTTGTAACAGCCGAGACTCGTAGAGAGTGTATTGCATCTTAATGTTTTATTGAACGTTAAGGTATATTAGAAGATGCGGAGGAAAAACGAAAAATAGAAGGAATTATATATGTGAGAACGAAAAAATCTTCATTCTCTAATCGAAATTTCGTTTCGTCGATAAATAAGCATCGGTTTTGAAATAAAATATTTCATAGGTATCTATGAAACACAAAGCAGATGTTTTCGCTGCCGTTCTCGACCCACATTCGCTAGCTCACTCTATTAAATATTTTTACTAGCTTATGTTACTATATGAACAACAAAGACGTTTAACTTCACTCTGCTGCAACTATGCACGTACATACGTTGATCCGTACGTGGAAAGCTTCTCATTTTCGAATTAAACTTTCGACTCCGAACGCGGTCAAAGAAATTTTCGATGAGAAAGAGCAGCAGCATCCTGACGAGAACGCAAAATTTGCCTGCGGCGGCTGGGTTCTCGCTTCGTTGAGTTATTGTTAGTTAACAAGAAAGGAGAACATTTTTCTTGCTTCAGAAAACTTTAAAGCATGGTTATCGAATCGATGAAATAACCGATACCTACCTACCAATATACTCCAATATCTGATTCAATCTCGATCTTAAAAACGCATATTAATACAACGAAACTAGAGCATTCTCATCGATCGGCGATGTTTCGTGTTGTACGTAACTCTCAAATTTTCATGAATAAGAGAGTAAATTAGCTACTTTTTTCCGTGAGGACAACATGGGAATAAATATTCGTTAAAAATTCGAAATTATGAAAAGTAGGGTCGAGTATTAACAAGCATATAGATACATGCATACATATATATATATATATATATATATGCATATACTTGCATTTACATAGAAAAATACATGAGTGGACAGCCGAACGTATAAGTTCAGCTGTAGGTACGATTTAGCATCAGCCATTTAAATGATAATTGATGTCGCGACTGATGGCACTCGACTGGTATTTAGTCGGGAGAAGTCTCTAATTAAAACATCGTTTGCAGAATTTTCGACGTTTATGTAGTGACAGGAAATTGCGGTTCTAGTACCTATGTTCTCTCTCTCTCTCTCTTTCTTGTACTATCTCTCAATCCTACTCTATCCCCGCCCCCTCTGATGCCTTTCCTCCTACTCCATGGATTTGCAAAATGTTCTGAATTATTTACTTTGACGGAAATTTACTGCATATTTAATGTTACTGCCCCTCCCTTTGGCAGGCGGTACCGCTCGATCGCCCACGATCATCCTTTGTTCGAACTAGAAAGACGATTAAAAATTTATCATCGTGCTTCGCCTCTATCGATGGCCTCCATCCGGCCCAGGTATGAATTACACATTTTCAACGATCTATCGACGCAGTTCTTATTTATTAAAAAAAAAAAAAAAAAAAAAAAAAAAAAAAAAAAAAAAAAAAAAAACAAACGGATAACGTTTTACCCGCATCAATTTATCATGGGACGATCTTTTTATGAAACCTCGCCTATCTTTTCCCATTTCGATGGACTGAATTTATCATTTCAAAAATAGAATAAAGAAAGAATTAAGCTCGTCAGACGACGATAAGGAGTTAAAAGTGACTGGAGAATACTTAATAATGTTTAAAATTACTAGAAGAAAAGATACAAGGTAATGGAAATGAAGAGGTTAGCAATCTCTGTTAAGTAATAAAATCTATAGAGCCAGGTGAGTCTTGATCTTGTCTGACGATAAATGCTATTTACTTTTTCTCCATGAGTAATACGAAACGTTGGAACGTATGAATCAGAATCAGCCGACGAAATGAATGACAAGTCATTTGTATGACGTATGTCGCTACACCAGTTCCCACTTTTCCTCTCTCCCTCTTGCTCTTTCATCTCTACGCTCATCCTTTTCATCATACGACATTCTACTATACATAAAACTTTGTTATACAAAGAATAGCTCTCTGTAAAAATTTCTTAAGAAAAATGTGACTTACGACTAGTTGTACTTTCAATTTCGCAGAATTTACTCTATCATAAACAACGGAGAGCAGAGCACAAGATCGCAAGAGCACGTGGAACCTTTCTAGCTTTAACTCATACGTGTCTTCATAACGCGCGTTTACGATTGCTACGAATTTAAGCGATATAATGTCGAGCCGACAGTGAATTATCGTCGGCCAAGAGCCGAAATGCTTGGAAAATGCGTGACACAAGATGTCACGAAGCGACAGTGAGGCTGGAATGGAAAAAAACACTGTTGGAACGTCGTTCTCTCTCTCTCTCTCTCTCTCTCTCTCTCTCTCTCTCTCTCTCTCTCTCTCTCTCTGTTGGCTCGGAACAACGATAATGGCGATGCTGGTTTTGGTAGACGGTACGAGGGTAATGCGAGTAACGTTGGTCATTGAATATTTAGAGGAGGAGATTCCGAGTCGAGCAACTTGAAAAGCAAGAAACAGAGACCGAATAAAAACTGTAGTTTCGGAGATAGACTGGAAACGGTGTTTGGCGAGCTTTCAATAATTCATGATTAGAATATACGCGTGACATTTTTCTTTCCTTCTCTTTCTCACGATTTGACGCGCATGTCGCATTATCTCTTTCGTATTTCCATAATATACGAGCGTTACGCGTGCGTGTTTTTTTACACAACCTGCATATCTTCGTATAGATTAATGAAGAAAAAATGAAAGGAACGAAAGAGAAACTATATGTAACAGTGAAACACGGAACGAACGCACGCACGCACGCACGTACGCACGCACAAAACTTTATACCCGTTATATATTTTGTTTATACGATTTATAGATCTACGAGATTGGCTAAATAATTTTCTCTCGAAAGAATTCGTTATTAATATTTTTTGTCTTTTATCATATAGAGCGCCGAGCGGTCTTCTTCGATAAAATGGATGATCGGGCCATTAATTTGTTTCTTTCGAGTATTCCTCATT
Source organism: Vespa velutina (assembly GCF_912470025.1). NCBI lineage: Eukaryota > Metazoa > Arthropoda > Insecta > Hymenoptera > Vespidae > Vespa > Vespa velutina. The sequence continues at coordinate 443,808 of NC_062194.1, forward strand.
ATATGACAGGAAACGAGTACACGAAGTATAAAAGCCGATATATCCATATGCTACGTTACAGCTTTGGGCGGTTTTAATCGATCAATGCGTACATTTAACAACATAGATTCATCGCTGGGATAAATGAATTTGACAGGTCGAAAAGCGTTGAACTCACCGCGAGATCGATTAACCGGCTCTTAATGAAGCTTTTTTCCCAAAGAGAATTCGTGGCACTGTTGCGACTTTCGACTTCATTCGTTTCCGAATGTCCGCGCTCTAACAACAGGAACACGATAATAAATTTCCGAGCTACCGATCGATTCTAAGCGCGAGTGCTCGTAATACAGTTCAGCGCTTACTTTACGACAGATCGTTAAAATACAACACCGCGTAATTTCGTCTACTCGTTAAAAAAAATAAAAGACAAATGGAGAAATAAAAATAAAAAAGAAGGAACCTCTGGCACTAACGATGAATAACCGTGGTAGAGATGTCAGTCCGAACGAGAATGAAATCCGGGATTTCTATTATTTCTAAGTTACAGTACGATAATAACCCGTCGCAAAACTATAAAAGAAAATTTCAATTTCACTGTAATCTCTTAGCTTATCTCGCGAGAATGCAGCGAACTAGTAGCGCACAAGCTCCGACTGTGGCCGAATACTGTTATAATTTTTATTCCGGGGAATTGAATCGGGATAAATGTCGTCGTGTACCATGGCAGCATGTCGGCTCGCTTCTCTCCCTCTCTCTCTCTCTCTCTCTCGCTTTCCGCTAAAAAGACAAAGAAGGAGAATACAAGAGAGAGAGAGAGAGAGAGAGAGAGAAACTAAAAGTATCTCGTACAAAAGCTGCTAGTCTGAAAATTCCCTCGAAAGAGTTAAGATGTACTTCAGAAACAGCAGTCATAGTCTCTTAATTCTGAGTTCTACCGCATTGATATCCTTTTATCTGTGCCCGACCTTCCATTAACTGGTAGAACGAATTTCTAAACTGTTTCACAAGATTTATCGACTTGTGTCGTTTGACTGATTAGGTAGTACACGAAATCCTTAGAAAATAAGGAAGAATTAATTAGAATAAAAATGGTTTCGAACAATTGCAAGGGAATGAATATAAACGCTTCTTATCGATCCATTTATAACAACCCTTTTTCGTAGAATTGAAAAAGTGAAATACGGTGGTTTTACACCGGCCGCTTGGCATATTTTATCTTCCCTCCTGGGTTTTACGAGCTTCCTTCTTTACAAAAAGAATACGCGTGCGTTGGAAAAGTTACTGTCCGAATGGATTACAAAAACATGATCGGTATCATATACCGCCGGATAACACTTGTCGCAAACCTACTCAATTCTTCCTAAATCTGAATACAAAAGACCCTGTGTACCTTACGAAAGAGGAATTATTTTGAAGGCCGCGTGATCCCTCTAAAAAACGTGAAATAAATATCGTCACCCCAAGATATATCGTCTACCCTTCGTCCCTATCAAATTTCTTTTTCCCTTTTTTATTTCTATTTCCTTTTCCAGACGCAAAACTATACTACTGTGGCGCATGGTTATCCGGTACATTTAAATAATTGCAAATCCCTGTCGGTCGTTTTAGTCGTGGATAATTTATAGAAGACGATTCGTGCCGCTCAGCTCGCAACGACTCGATTTTCCTCGGCGTAGCGAATTCCGTTGGCAGTAACGAGGATAGTAGGATAGTAGATGGTGACGGCGATGGTACTAGCGACGATCGTGGTGGCTTCAACCCCCGTGTAGCTTTCTTTCATTGACGCGAGGGGGGTGAACTTAAGCCCTGCAGTCTTCCATCCATCCCCGTCCTCGTTCGGTTGCCTTTCGCTCCAGCAGACCGCTTGTTATGATTGTCTCGACTCGCTACGAACGTACTCTTTGTTCAATCCTCCGCTCAGGGCCGTCGCTCGCTACAATCTCCCTTGGTTCGCAAAGTTTTCCCTTTCTTTATTTCTCTTTTTCTCTTTCCTTTCGCCATTCGTTCACACGCATTCCATTCTTGAAAGGTGAAATCGAAACGCTTCATGGTCTTTGGACCAGAGAGAGAGAGAGAGAGAGAGAGAGGGAGAGAGAGAAAGAACGACGAGCGATTTCACGAATTTCAGTAGTTTGGTAGAATTTTTCTATAAATAGAATTGCTATCGTATCGACAAAAATTACTAGACTTTTTAGTAAGGTCTATTACGACGAACGACACGTACCTTTTTCTATTTTATTCGGTAAATCGTTTTATAATACGGAACAGTCTCTCGGGAATAGCGTGGAATACTGGCGTTCCAATCGTTTCTATAAATCCCAGAGAGAAGATTGAAACGTTGAAACGGCGAAGAAAGAAGAAAAGAAAATGAGGTTTCCAGGTAAGTACGTTAAATAAACTATTAGATAAATAAAATTTAATTGAGATCATTGATGAAATACGAAAGAAATATGAAGAGAATATTTTTTGGTGAGAATATTTCGCTTAGCGTCAGGTTCTTGGAAATAAATCTACGTTCCTGCCGACGACGCACATCCTTTAACATCTCCCCTAGTCCTTCCTATTCAGCATCGGGTGCAATTCGACTCCGTCTGGTAAAACGTGCGCTACAGGATGCTCTCAATCTCGCACTTTCTCTCTCTCTCTCTCTCTCTCTCTCTCTCTCTCTCTCTCTCTCTCTGACTTTCCCTGAGGAATAGTGCATAGCGTACATTTCGATAAACCTCACGCTCACCAATCTTCTCTTCGTTGGCGTAGACCTCATAATCGTGAAATATCTAGCCAAAATAGAAACGAGTCGCCATGGATGATTACAAGAAATGTTACGTAAATAACATATAATACGTAACGAATTCATATCTTTATGAGGACCATCTTCTAATAAGTTTTAATAATATTTTGGAGTTTATCGTTGGTTGACTGAGGAACAACGTAAAAGTGAATTTAAAGATGTGAAGATAGAAGACGAAGAAATAACTGGTTCCAAAGTGTGGAATTGAATATTTTCACGTGGTGCCAAAGAAGTCGGACAATGAGGACGCTTCTCTTATTCCAGGACGTCTAATAAATCGGCCTAACTAAGTATAGCATAGATAAGAACTCGGAAAGTTAGAAGAAAAGGAAGAAGGAGGGACCTTAAAGCGAAGAAGTCGAGAAACTTTGCCTATTGCGAAGTAAGCCTTCTAGGATTCCCTGTACGTTCGAAAATTTATCGAGATCATTCTCGAATCGATAATACGATTCTACCTGGGAAAGGAGAAACGCGTATATCTAGGTACACGGATTTAAGCATTTGCATGACGGTAAAATCTAAGATCGTATCGTAGATTGATAAATCTAATGAATATAATTTTATCGATTCTACTTTATAAGCTATCTTTTTTCAATGTCTTATCTTAGATATTAGAGTGCTTTAAAAAAGAAAGAAAAAAAATATAGTATATGTAAGCAGAGATAAACGTAAATATCTCGATTAGTTATACCTTATGTGTTATGCTTCGGTGAAACAACGTTGGTAAAGGAGGTATATCTTTTACAGTTGGCAACGTCAGCATATCCTTTAGCGAGCTTTCCTTATCTCGTACACAGTTTGACTCAGCATCTGGGTCAAGCGCAAATGACACGAGCTGCGTCATGCCAAAAGATATCACCGTCCATCGGATTCCTTTATCGCATCTATAGCACCCCTTTGTCCTTGCGATTCTATTTCTAAGAGGATCCTTTCTATGAGTCGAAATCTACTATACTAAACTTGGACGATTCGATTTCACTAGAGATTTCAGCTTCTCCTCGTGCAAGAGATTTTCCTTTGTTATTGAAACTTCTTCGACGATAAACCGTATCAAAGGGAAAAGAGGCACTTTAATAAAGAGTAACTACTACTACTTGGACGGCTTTACCATCGGACTTAACGTTTATGCGTCTCTTTTCTTTATAATATGTAACACCATTTGTTTGAACGTATTGCCGTCAATGTGGCAATCGATGCAATGCGTTTAACCAAAGCAAATATGTACTTTAGCAAGCATTTAGGTTCCTATCTGTATATTTACGGTATACTACGAAGCGTAAATGACAAATTCTCTCGGCGAACGTCCACCATTTCATGGTTTCAAACCAATCCCTTCCCCGAGGAAAATATAAAAGCTTTTAATAAATTTAATTTAAGGTCTTTCACCAAAATGGCTTTAGATGTGCAACAAATCGACGTTGAAATTTGTCCCCTGTGCGAACAATCGTATTTTCCAGACAATACCTTCGCTCGTAATATTCATTAATCTAATATCGATTGTCTACGATCATTCATAACGATTAATCTTTCCAAACGTAATCAAAATGATGCTCTTTCTCGGATTTATCTCATACCTCTCATTGTTATCCAAAGCAAATATGAGAAGTTATATAATCCAGGGTTATGTCTGTACGCTGTGCCTTGGCATATTCTTTGGACACTAAAACCCATATCTCTCTCTCTCTCTCTCTCTCTCTCTCTCTTCCTTTGTATCCTCATCGCCCGATGCAATTCGACTCCAACATGTAAACCGTTGTACGCTACAGGATTCTGGGTCCATAGGGATGGCGGAGAGAGCATTGCATGGCAGGCAGCGTTTCAATAAATTTGACTACCGACCTACCCACCCCATCCATAGTCCCGCTGCCACCCTCCTATGGCCGCTGCCATCCAGTAGTAACTGGGTCTCTCTCTTTCTATCTCCATTTCTCTCGCTCCTCTTAGCGTACCCGCTCGTACTGCAAATTAAACTGGCATGTACTTCGTTCATCGAACAAAATTTCAACACTGGCTCGACTCGAAACTCGCCGCCCAGGGTGACGAAGCATCGCGTAAACACGATCGCAACTGACCACACCTGCACCTCTCTGTCTCTCTTTCTAACGCGTTATACCGTGCGCGCGTGCGTGCACGCGTTTATTTGCTATCTCTCTCTATCTCTCTTTTACACCAGCCAACTACCCTTGTAAGCGGCGATCATCGACGATGCGCGGAGGTTAACAGAGTGAGAGTAGAGATGGTGTTGCGTTGTGTCCGGATCTTGTCGAAAATACGAGCGTCAGGAGAGAGCCGAACAAGTTAACGTGCTCGCTCGCTCGTCCGTCCATTCGTTTGTCTCGATGTCCTTTCCTACGTGGATACGAAACTAGGGACGTGGCTATAAAATTGAATGTTGTGTTACGATCGACATCATACGATTCTCAGTTCTTTAGGATAAAAATGTTTTTCAAAACGACCTACACGTGCGATAGCGTAACAACCTACGAGATTCGGTATTATTTTTCTCATTATTTTTTCCTCTCTTTCTTCGAATCGCGATAAAATAAAGTATTGTTCCTTCTTAATCCAATGTATGTATAATATATCCGAGTCGTTTGTCGATACATTCGTCATTTGTTTTTCCCTTTTTTTTGTTTCACATTTTTTAGCACGTTCTTTCTTCCCGACTTTCGATGATCCTTGTAACTCCTAATGACAAAATCAAACGTGTGCAGTGATCTGTTTACGATAAAAATCTCGCATTTCTCTTTGCACGCTTAATTTATTATCAAAGTATAACGGCCGAATAAAATGTCAATTAAAATAGTTTTATTTTTAAATAACTATTTTAAAGCGAGGGAGAATTTTAATGTTAAAATACGCTATGAATACGCGGGTAGTAATTATCTTTTTTCATTTGGTTATACGTACGACGGCGACGAGTGTAATTGAAATACACATGAAATTTCTAGGAAATTTCGCGCTAAAGTTTCGAAACTACACGAACGATTTTGAAATATGATCAAAACATAGATACAATGTACTACATGAGACATGTCGAGTATGAAAAAAAATCTCTAATCTCGATGAAAAATGGAAAAGTGCGAAGAAAAATTTGTTAAATAAATGATTCTTTTTGAATTAATAGACATTTCATAAACAAATACAAATCCGATTTATATCTTTATCTTATGCTTCATAAAGCTCCGAGTTATTTACCGATACGGTATTCACGTTGCAACTTACAACGTATAATAGTTACCAACGAGCGTACGTTCGCACAAGTGTTGCGGTCCTTTTATATCTGATGTGGTTGATACTCGATAGAACACTTGCGGCATTTATGCGCGTAGCCGTTGGATATAACGACCTACTCCTACTCGGAAATCATACGCATTAATTAACGAGAAAAATAATTAAAGTCGGAATTAAAGCTTCGAGAAGAAAATTCTCCGAGAAAAAAAGTCCAAGTAAATAAATATGATCGGCTTGGCGGGAAGAATACATTGGCGTTGGTATATCTCTACCAAGGGTATACATAGATAGATATATATACACATGGATACGTACGGCCGATATTTCTGTTCGAAGTTGAATTTCACGATTTACAGTCGGCGGCAAGCGAATTTCACGACGTTCCAGTGCACCCACGGCACGACTTATCAATTTTCATGGGTTTTCGAGTGCTGGCGAGCGGATATCATTTAATCGGGCTTCGTGGATACCTCGATTTATCCCCGCGGCCGTAGAGAAGGGCTAGAAAAAGAGAGAGAGAGAGAGAGAGAGAGAGAGAGAGAGAGAGAGAGAGAGGGTAGGAGAAAGGGAGGAAGATAGAGAGGGAGAGAGAAAGTAACAGAGAGGGTTGCTCTTCGCATCGCTATCCAGGATTATCGTACTCGTGCCGGAAAATGGCGAGATGTACTCTGCGCGAACCGTCGAAGTAAATATTCGGCCATTCGTTTTGCGTTCTGTCAGAGGCCGTTCTACCACCACAAAGCATTGTTTCCATAACCAACTCTCTCTCTCTCTCTCTCTCTCTCTCTCTCTCTCTCTCTAAAAGTGTTCGCCGTTTTGGAAGCATTTTCCTGATAAGCAAGCGAACAAACGCATGACGAAGAGAGAAAGAAAGATAGAAAAAAAAGAAAGCAACGTGTACTTTCCATAAAGTAAGGTTTTAAATCTTTAAAGCTCTTTAACGCTACCTTGAATGCACAAGTATTAGCCAAAGAAGTTTTTTCGAATACATTCAAAGTAGTCTTTTATGCTTGTAATTGCTTTGTATCGTGGCCTTGAATGAAATAAAATAAAATGTCACGATAAAAAAAGAAAAGGTTAAAATTTCGGGACTAAATAAGACTGTCCTGAGGAGCGAATAATTTTCTAACTTTTTTCTCATTGTCGTTGCTCCACTCTATTGTCTCTTTAATCCTAATTGATGAGATTTCACAGAATTTCCCTCAAGATCTTTTACGATAGTGATTTATTATCTCCTCCTATGCTAGAATCGATGAACGGGTGTGCGAGAGTTCTTTCGCATTTTCTTCTTTTTCCTTTTTTATTGTACGAGAGACTCGTGATTTCGGCAGGCGGATTTTTGTTCGTGGGATGTCCCCGGGGGTTGTCCGTTCTCCTTAAAACTATCCTTTTCGAAAGAGCCTGTCCGCCCTTCAGTGGACTACCTAATTTATTCTTCATCCGCCCCCTATACAAATACACCATCCTCTCTTTTGCCAAGAATCGAAACTAGAAGAAAATAGGAAAAACTTAACGGTTCGTGCATTTACGATAGGATAGCTTCAAATGAATCTCAAAGACTCGAAGAAAAATTCCATTGATCTATCCATCTATCTACGTCTCTTCTTGTCCCTCCTCTTCTCTCCTACACCATCATATTTATTTTATCGTCGCAAAATTCCAACGGGTGAGTTCGAAACGCGTCTACCACGATGTAAACCCCTCGTAGAAGGGCTGATCCTCTGGGAAATATAAAATAATACACACACGATGTTTACCTCCGCCCTTTTCCTCGTCTCTTTTCGAAAGCACGACGTGGATTCGCTTTTATGTAGCTGGCATCGCCCAGTGCCATCATCGTCTAGCTCTCCCGTCAACGTAATTTCATTTTTGGCGCAGAGAGACAAGCGAATTATTCGACTATCCGTGTGTATTATCCAAACACAGAGGACGAGTAGTACCGGCGTGGACTTTCTAAAGGCAGCTGCTGCTTTCTACTCCCGTAACGCGAAAAGAACAACAGCAACGTTGTTTCTATTCTCGCCTCGAGTCTCACGGAAATGGTTTTCTCTAGGCAATTGGAAGGGAATCTATTTATTTTTTATTTTCGCTTCGATCAAATGACCGTCCTTAGTTTTATCAAGTTTGTCGGAATAAATGATAATAAATGTGCTACAGAAAATTTCACTTATTCTATTTTATCCTAAATTAAAGGACACGTTTATGGACAATTATCATAACGAGATCGTAAAGTCGTTTCGGTTACGGTACCGTAGGATATAATAAGAGATCTTTAGCATGTTTGTGACAAACACGATTATCGCTTTAAAGAGGAGGTCTACGAAAGAAAAAAAAAAAAAAAAGAAAAAAGAAGAAGAAGAAGACAAAAGGGAAAGCACACGAGAAAACGATGAAAAGAAAAAAGGAAGGAAGAATACCATAGCCTTGGGTAGGTCTGGAGTCAATTGAGCGTTTCTACGATTTTCTACCTGCCACCACGAAGAGGTCGAAACACAAACGAGGGTAGAGGGATACGGTAATACCTACGACAAGGTCGGAGAACCGGACCTACCGAAAATATTGACTGTACCCGAGACTCGAGGCAAACTGCCAAGATGTTGAAAAGAGAACGAGAAGAGTGAGAGAGAGAAGCCGAAGGAAAGAGGGAAAGCAGGAGATAGAAATCGTTCACTCACTTTCTTAGAAAAAGCAACAGTCACTGGCTGATCCATGGACCGAAATGCCGGAGCAAACCAATCATTGTTCCTGATAGAATCTCTCGAGAAAACTCGTGTACAGTCTTCGTACCGTAAGTGCCGTGAAATATCCACGCTTCTTCTCTATTTTCTCTCGTCATGTATAACTTTCATTCGATTTCTACAAACATACGACAAATGACAAAAATAAATTCAATCGTGACATAAAGACGATCATGACTTTATCCAATGAATTATTCTCTCCCATCGTGCAAATTATCCTTCAGAGTTTGGCTCTTTTTTTTCTTTCTTTCTCTCCTCCTTCTTCGCCGAAAGACGAACAGTCACGTTGATTAATGAGAACTCCGCCTAAGGAGAAAGCGAAGCAATTTGCCAAACTGGCCTCGTCCTCTGAAAATAAACTCTAGATAATTCGACGATGATTCGTAATAATAGTCCCTCATGAGAAATATTACCTTTTAATAGGTAATGCGACCGACTCTCGCATCATGGTAGAAGAAAGTTTTTCTTCCTTTATGAAAATCGATAGAGAATGAAAGCTTGGTTGTTTTACCAGAGCTAGCTAATTCACGATATAAAAACTGTGACGCATCGACGGAAAAGCCGAATCGACAAAACAAAACGTTCTTTCTTCGTCTTTCCTTCGACCCTTCCCATTTCTGTTCTTCAGTTAAAAAGCGACAGTCACGTCAGCTTACCAGGCAGATCGGGTAAACACGCAAGGCAATTTTCCAAAAGAGAAGCAACAACCGTTCGAACCCCCAAGCCAACATCTCCCTTTCTCTCTTCGATCATTGTTCTTGATATAATCTCGCGGAAATCATATTGTTCCGGATCGCTACGACTTATTATCGCTGTCAGTTGAAAAGTGCTGACGCATTGGCTTTAATCCGTGGGCCGTTTTTCGGCGGGAAGACTTGCTGCTCTACTCTATGAGAAAGAGAATGAGGGATGAGGGATCAGAGAGGGTTGCTTACACGACGAAGACTGAGATGTGCGGACAGAGAGAGAGGGAGAGAGAGAGAGAGAGAGAGAGAGAGTGGGAGGGGGGAAGAGAGAGAAAGGAACGCAACCGGTTCTAGTAAAATAGATATCAAAGCAAAAGCATCACTGCCTTCGTTGGTAGCAACGCAAGCGTAAACGGCGCCACCAATACGCTTAAGAATTGAGGACACAGACGAAGAAGAGAGAGAGAGGGAGAAAGGGAGAGGGACGGACAGACAGACAGACAGAAAAAGAAAGAAAGAACGAAGAGTATATAATAGAGCGATACCATTGGAAATCAGAGGGTGAATAACGTTTAAAGGCGCTGGAGGATGTATGAATTATGGATCTTCGCATACCATCTTTCTTTTTTGCTGATTCTTTTATACTATAAGAAGACGTAGTAAAGAAAAAACTTTGGACTCGATAAACTAGAATGATATTTTGAAATACGCGCCAAAGATGGCGTCGACGATGGTCGAAGGGATGAGATTGGGTTGTAGGGTAATGTTCAAAGTCGTAAAAAACCGAACCCAGCACGCCTCCGGTCTCGGTGTCGTGGAAAAGCGTTCGAAAGCGAGGGCCGAAAAATGAAGTTGTTCTTACTCTCGGAAGGGTGCCACCGTGGCAGCAGTGGTGGCGGTAACAAAGGGTGGTTCGCTCGTAAAAAGACTATCAAGGTGAAACACGTTGCTCCTTGGTTTCTAGAACTCTAACTTCGAAACGATATTTCCAGTTGCAAAAGAGACAGAGAGAGAGAGAGAGAGAGAGAGAGAGAGAGGGAGAGAGAATACGAGACCAGTTTCTTAAATTGATTTTATGGTTTTTTAAGTCCAGAAAGATTTAAAATCCACGGCAACGTTTTTATCGATCGTACCTCGCAAATTCTTGTTAAATTGATTCCATTAAAGGACCTTGCTTCTCAGCGAAGAGAAAAATTATATTAGCAACGAAAGTTTTATTCCTCCCGTAAAATTTATTAGCACGTATAAAGGCAATTTTCTAACAAACTTTAGCCTTGCCGAACTGATAAGCATTTTTTCGCATCCTTTTGTTCTCTATATACGAGATGGGATTAATCGTGGACAGTTTATCGAAAGTTTGGCGAGAATCTCGCAAAAAATCGATAAAAGAATTAAAAGTCGTTCTAAGCCTAAACTTTTTACGGCGGTAATACTGTTCGAGGTTGAATGTTCTTGTCGTGAAGTTGACTCGCCGGGTAGTACGGTGATGATTCACGAGCGGTGATCTCACGTCGAGTCACTTATCAGACTTAATTAACTGAAAGCCCTGCCTTAGGTCGAGCGGAATTCTTTCTTCACCTACGTCGGTTTCTCTAATTTGTCCCCACTATACGACGCGACGTATCCAATTCCTACTCCCACTTAAGAAATTCTGTTAGCGACAACTGGCGAAAAAAAAAAAAAAAGAAAAGAAAATTAATCTCGTAAACAGCACATTACGAGCTGTCCATAAACCCTCCCTACATTTTGAAAAAAAAAAAAAAAGAAAAAAAATAAATAAACGATTAATAGAACGAAATCGCTTTGGCTGTCGATAAATCATGAGCGAATGTTGGCTCGATAAAAGCATTAAAAAATTGACGCCCTAAAATCGATATTCCCGATTCCCACGTACGTATACGTGGGAATATATATATATATATATATATATATATATATATATATATGTGTGTGTAAAATAAATTTACATCGGTATGTGCGAGCCCTGTGCATGTTACCGAGAGTGTCATTGACAATAGTAGTTGTTCGCAGTGCACACCTGCGACATGCGAGGTGCGACGACCAAGCGTCGTCCAAGTGCGCGTAGACCTCATTAAATTTATGTAAGCGCGATAAATAATAATCGTAACGGTCCCAGGACGGTGTGTGCATTAACTCACCTCGATAGGAACGAACGCAAGCGGCTCAGCAGGGGTGGTTCTACTGGCGTAACTGCTGCCATTACTGCTGCTGCGAACTTCTCATTACTTTCCCTCGAATCACCAGGCTCGATCGTGTCTCTAACGCTACTGATGGTGGTAGTGGTTATGGTTGTATTGGTGGTAGTGCTGATGGCAATGGTTCCGCTTCGTGGGGTGAAGCGCACGGGACATTATTTATTACCGCAATGGTCGGCCAAAAACTTCTTAAGCGGTTAGACAGGGGCATTGGCACTTAGGGTTGACGATGAATTTAAGCAAAGGCACTTTTTATCGTTCATGTGCCAGGATGAAATCGTCCTTGTCCACCGAACAATATCTTTCTCTTTCTTTTTCTTTTCCTCGATCGTAACATCGGCTATCTTCTTTAGGTACATGTCTCGTTGAAATCTCGATGGTCTTTTCGGAAGATCGTAGAGCTCATGTCTCGTGAGACATGTTTGCTCTTAACAAAACTTCCCAGTGTATGATGTACCGATCGAGTTTCGAAGACTGCTCGTACTCCTTTACAGCGACCCTTTCTTTTCATACCCCAAGGTATTAAAAACAACATGTGGAAAGATATATTAAGCGATGGAAAGAGAAGAAGATAAAGTGAACTCGAATCGGACGGATATGGTACAAGTATTCTTGGTTCGGAGCTAGTTTCTTATCGAAATCTTCTATAAATCAATACCCGATGTTATTGATTCTTTCACGAGTGTACTTTGGTCTTATCTACGAGCTTAAACTCGTTTGAAATGTCGGACACACTTATTGGCCGATGCCTACATACGTATGTACATCGAAAAGTTTATGCGAGCCCGATGTCTATATTTCGCAGAGGTACTGATACTAATAATACACGTGTGTTTAGAGCCAATGCTGCTTTTAATTTGTCGCTGATTGGAAACAGTTTACTTTGCGCTTTACAAACATTTCGGCTGGCTAGTCGTTATTTTCCCAGATCACCCGTAAATCGTTAGAGCATAATTAACATTTCGATTCGTATTGTAAATTTGCTTCCGTTCAAAGGCTACTGCGGCAAACCCTGAACCTCGTTTGTATCTTCGTTCGTAGGTTCGATCGCTCGATCATAGAATCAAAAGGACCCAAACTTCGCAGCGTTTTCGTTCCTACGAATTAATTTTCTTTCAAATAAAGTATAATTTTATTTATTTATTTACAATCTATATACACATATATAAATCATCGACAAACTCGATCTAATCGGTGACTTTACTTTTGCGAGCATATCGTATGGGAAGAGAATTTTTGTTAACAACAAGACGATTTTAGTAGAGTAAATGAGCATACGTCGACTTGCCACTTTATCCGCACATGTTATCCGTTTGAATTGTTTACAATTCCCTCCTGATCGTTACTTCCTGCATTAGGGCAACCCTTATCGAGCATTCGTGCGCATTAATTAGCGCAGATAAACGTAATAATTCAACGTTATAAGCTGACTCTCGAAATTGTACCAATAGCGATGTTAACGAATTATCCAAGAAAAATGGAAAATACGTAGAGTAGATAGCCGATAATCTCTTTCTCTACTCATCGAACCGTTATCATTGGCCGTATTATCAATATAAATGACTAATTTTGAATATTATCAGAACACTCCTCCCATCCTTTTCGCAAGGAAATCTGTTTTGGTGCCATCATCGCGGGGATTAATATTCACGAATGATTTCTCCGTTGTTCAACTATGATTATCAATTTTCACATTTACACAATTATCGTAGCGGCGACAGGAAATCTGTCGCATCAAAGCCGATTAATTTACGGAGGAAATTATGTTTCATAAGCGTAAACGCGCGGATTCAACTCTCTTCCCATCCACTCCTACCGTATTATCGTAATCTAATATCACGGAATAATAAATAGCCATGATATTTGTCCAGAGATTCGAATCTCTTTTGTTGCCTATCGCGTTCCATTTTCATATAAAATCCACGCTCCATCGTATGTGTTAACATAAGAAGAAGAGGAATATAGAGGAACAAAAAACTTAGATAGAAAAAGAGAGGGACGGAGGGGAGGGGAGGGAGAGAGAGAAAGAGAAAGAGAGAATGTGGAAAAAATGTTCCACAAACGTGGAGATTGGATGGCTTAATGCAGTGGCAAATTATAAATCATCTTAACGAGCTTTTGATTACCTGAGCTTTTTATGCGGCTCGCATAAAAGTGTCACCACCGATCGAAATACCTCGCGCATTTCGCTTATCGTTTCTCAAGCTTATCCGAGACACGTAATATTCTCCCCCTTTTCTATCCTTTCCTCGACTACCCCTTCTCTATCCCTCTGTCGCGTTCTCTTATGTAAAATTCGTGTGCAGAATCGCGTACCATGCTGGAAAGAATAATTTCTTGCTAGGTACTAGAGTGGAATGAAAAAATGAGAAAGAACCGGGAGAGATAAAAGAAGGAAGAATGAAAAAGAAAAGGAAAACGAGATTTTAACAAATTTTATTAGGAATTCCTGCGATTCGTGCATTAATTAATTAATTATGATAACAAAGAAGAGAGCATGAACTCGCAAATGCCCTTTCAACTTGCCTCCGGTCGAGATTTTACAGTTACTCGTCTAGCTCACAGGCACTATTTATTATATCTCTGCCGTTAAAGTGCTCTGCTTTGTGTAAAGTGCGTGATTATGACCAAATTTATCATAAATTAATGCCAGTCGCGTCTTTCTCTGCAACTCGGAAGTAATATTCTCAATTTTGCTCTATTTTAAAATTACACTTGTTGGATCTTTCTAGATGGGAATGATTCGAAGAGAAAAATTCTTTGACGGTTATCAGGCGTCACCTGAATTTATTCCTCATATCATGCTCTTTGATATTATAGTAAACAGTATGTTAAATGTGAAAGGTTCTTCTTGAGTTTGACGCAATTCATATCACGTCTCGAATCACATCTTTTAAAAATTTTTGGGTTAATATGATGCATCCGATATCCGTAGTCAGAAATGATGGATTTTAGAAACGTCAAAAGGATTGCCGTAAAGAAATAATTTCACCTCAAGATTCGCATCTTGAGGTTTCGGCCGTAAAAGATTTTAGTACGATCCTTGAAATTAAATGGCTTGTTGGATTCTTTAAATGTACGACTTCACGTGATAAACACCGGCTGTGGAAACAACTACGTAGAGCAAAACCAAGGTGCGCGCGTTTAAAGAATACGTGGCTGGTGACGAAGGATGCACTTTACGAGTGAAACAGTTACGGTAATTAACGATTTCCAATTAATAGAGTGTTTTCTGACGTCGAAGGAATTCCATTCCTCTTCCTGCTTAATAAAAATTAATTAAGATCTGTTAATGATCGTTAATCATTGAAGAGTATACGGTAACTATTCGGTACACGTAATTTTTCATTTTCTCATCGATTAGTCACGTCGCAATAAAATTTATTGAACGTCACTCTTATCGGCATCGCCATTGATATACTCGTTTATTAATAACACATGTACTTTCTCAAGGCCAGGATACCGCGCCTCATTTCTATAGATATATTATCCTTACGAGAAAAGTCACCGGTTCTTTGAGGGTTTCCCGCTTTGAAAAGGCAAGGAACATCGACAGCGTAACGAGTAAAATTTGATTCAATCCGACGTGCGGACTGTAAAGATTCTATTAGTTTCTTTTTCATTTCTGGAAGATGTCGCGCTAAAAGGGAATAAGTCTGATTATATAACTGTTAGAGTAAAGTAAGCTCCTAAAGAATGATTAAGCGCAAATGCGATATCCTGCCACTCCAATTTTTACAAAATCGATACCTCTGCTTTCTGTGTTCAGCGTAGTTAATTCGCGCAGTACTGCATATGTATTAAAATTTACGCAAAACGAAAATTTAATGTAATTATATCATATTACGTTATTCATATTATTCATAAAGGCTCTCAACATAAATATCCACTACGTACTGTCTCAAATAAACGAGAAAAGCAAATAAAATCACCGACGTGGAAATTATATTTATGCTAAAAATTTCCTAAATATACTTCGTTCAATTTTTTTCCGAAATACTTTTCAAGAGTACACGGTAAACTCATTGAGCGTATTTTATCCTCCGAACGAATATAACTTTCCAACGGTATATACATATACACACACATACATACATACATATATATATATATATACATACATACATATATATATATATATATATATATATATATATATACATCGTTCGTAATTTGAATCATTCGAAGGTATTAAGAACGAATATAGTATCTATACGAGTTGTACGGATAGAAATGGATTTCCAGAGGATAAATCCTCAAAGTCACAAAAATCGGAAAGTTGCATGCGGAAGAGTGATGGTAATCGTTTATTTCGGTCCTGCTCCCTTTTACGGAGGGTTTACGAGAAAAGAGAGAGAGAGAGAGAGAGAGAGAGAGAGAGAGCAGATGGACAGAGAGCATAATTGTAATAGAGACTTTATCGCGAAAGAAGCTTTTGATCGTCAGAATTCCATTGCTATTGTTGAGCATCCTAAGATATAATAAATCATCTCGGATATACGAGAACGTAAAAGTAAAAACAATATACTGTGAAAAGTATATAAAATGTGGAAAATTGAAGAGAGGATGGACGGTCGGCGATTTTATCGTGGGTAATAGGAGCGAAATAAGGGAATTGAAGAGGTTGGAAAAACGTCGACGTGAACCAAGATAGGTATAAATTCAAATTAATACGATAAACTTTCACGCGTGCTTCTTTACAAATTTCTTCTTCCGCTGTCGGCGATCAAATTATAAAGTTGAACATTCCCGAACTTACTACTTTACGGTGGATAACTTTGCGGCCACGAAGAAATTACGTGGATTTAAAAGTTTAGGCAAGTCGATCCACCGACATCCTTAAGTTTGCTACCCGTCACTTACCTTATGCCGCGAGAATATGCGATTTTTCGAGCACGCGCGTGACGGAAGAAGCATGCGAACGATTCCCTTGGTATCAAAAGAGATGAAGATGAAGAGAATATGGAAGAAGCGAAGAGGAAAGAACGTTTTAAAGATAGAAACTTCAATGGTTTGTAATAAGATACAAATAAAGAATGTTAACGATTAACGATAAAGTGAAATTATACGAGACAACAAGTTTTAAAGGAAAAAGAAAAAACAAAGATCAAGACTAATTCTTACTTGACGTCTTTAAAGTTTTGCGATGAAACGAAGTTCTGGAATCGAGCGGTGCGTTGCGGAGGGTAATTAAATCGAATGTCGAAGAAAGTAAGGAAACAGCCTCGTACCGAGGTAGTTCCAAGGGTGGCTGCCTCGAATGGCAAGGATCTATCGTGAAAGGAGCTGATTGCTCGCTAATCTTCGCAAAATTGCGCTGCACAGTAGTCGAAGTTGAACGTCGCCGATTAGTCGAAGAC
This sequence comes from Vespa velutina, assembly GCF_912470025.1. NCBI lineage: Eukaryota > Metazoa > Arthropoda > Insecta > Hymenoptera > Vespidae > Vespa > Vespa velutina. Next base: position 460,812 of record NC_062194.1, read on the forward strand.
CTCCAACTTTAGGGGCATTGTTTCACAATTCGAGCAAGAGTCGTGAGAGAACGATTAACGTGTAGGAAGTTGCCACTTCCTGCCTAGCTAGGAACAAAGACGATCGTGTGCTCTTCTACGAGCATTAGAAAGCCAATACCTTAGTTTAGCGAATTTAGATCTGTTCAAAAGTTCGACGCTAAGTTTCCATGGAAATTAATACTTCGAGGATCGAAGCGGTTGCGTGTAAAAAAAAAAAAAAAAAAAAGAAAATAAACCAAAAGAAAAGGAAAAAGAAAGAAAAAGGGAAAAACGCGTGCAAAGCGATATAGTATGAAAAAAGTTACATCTAGGTAGGAGTAAGTAAAAAGTCTCACGTGTAAGTTCAGTTATCTGACGTGGCGTGACTGTACGATCATTTCTGAATTTTAATCTCACCATTGAGTAGGGCTAATCTAGAAACAAACGAAGTAGGAACGCGTTCAACGAGACAAGGCCTATGCAAGGAACGTCTGGTACGATTATATAGAACAAAGCCGAGGTAATAGAGAGCAAAAGGAAGTGGTCGGAAAGTGCGTTCGAACATTAAGAACGATATATTTATGCGAGGCTCGTGGGACTGCGGTTCGAATAAGCTCTGAGCACTCGTGTGACCACCGCGTGACACAGAAAATTACGTTATCTATTCGGCCGTGTAGAACTAACTGAAATTCCAGCGTGTCCATAAACATCCTAGTCTAGTGTACACATCGGAATATAGACCATGTACGTACGTGTTTGCTTCCCGGTTAAGTAAGCATAAGTATATGCGTATGCGTGGGAATGGGTGACATTGAGTATTCGTCCTATTTTGCTGCGACCAACACGGGTTATCCTTAACATACGAACCACGGAAAAGGAAGAAATAAAACCCCGTCTTCTTGGCCACGCACGGCCTTTCATAAAACATCTTCGAACAGTTCTTCGATCACTTTGTTCTTGCGAAAGAACGATCGTTCCATCTTCGAAATAAAAAAAAAAAGATTTCTCCTTTGCGGAAAGTCAGGATTGCGTCAGGGTTCTCCTTTTATCCTTTCAAGAGTTACGTTTGTATTTTCTGCTTTCTAATCTCTCCTTGCTGGCTAATAGAAAAACGAAAAAAAGAATAAGTCGCGAAAAAAAAAAAAGAAAAAAAAAAGAAAAGAAGAAAAAAGAAACGACCCTTCGATACTTCATTACAACATCCAAATCTTTGGATGGATGGAATTCCAAGAAGCAGTTCTCTCGTTCTCGTTAGGCTCCTACCTTCCGTGTCTTTTCGAAAAGGGGGCGCAGAGCCAGGCCCAAAGTCGTTCTTTACAAAGAGACACACGCAGAAAGGGAAAGAAAGATGAACCATCCCTCCTTTTCTCCTTTCACTGACAATGCCCAGCTGACCTGGCTCCGTCGGACGGCACGTCGGACGCGCCACGTTAGACGGCCCGTCGTTATTAAACCTAAATCATTTGCGTCGGCCACGATTGCCATAACTCACGGCCGCCTTCGTGAAATACGAGCGCCGTTCAAATTATTGTGCCTCCCCATTCTCTCTCGCTCAAGAGAGATTCACCGATACTACTACTAACTTTTTCTTCTTCTTCCTTCTCCTTTCTCGATCCTTCTGCCGGTTTCTCTTCTCGCATCTTCTCAGTGTTTCGCCGTCGGGACGATCCCGTAACGCAGTTGTGATTTAGTGCACGTGTCAGGATTTAAGCTCTAGAATCTCGAGGCAAGAGATTCCGTCTCGCAGCATCCGGGCTACATTCTCTATCTCTATTTTTATCCTTTCGATCTTATTTTCACGATGATATCCTTCTCTTCTCTCGGTTATAAGGAACTCCGATAGTTACGTACCTACATAGATAGGACATGTGCACAAATAGATACGTACGTGCGTTTAATCGTTCATTTTTCGATTCAATTTCAAAGTTGGTCCTTTGACGAATATAATATTCGTCAATGACGAATATAAAATTCGGGAACATTAAACGTCGGTTTTCCTCGATACCATCGTCCATGTTCATTCCGACGATTTTATTTTTGGTCCGTGAATTGCCGCAAATTTATTTGACGGGCTTCGTTGATCCTTTTAAAACAGAATTAAATGCGTTTATATGGAATTACGATCGAAACTCAAAATACCGCTTTCCGATGATATTAACATGCGTATATTGAACATCGTCGTTGGATTATTACATTCTGCTGCCAAAAAATAAATCGTCGACGATGAATAAAATCGCGCATTCATTTGGCATACTTGACGAACGTTCGTTTTGACAAATTATCTTTGCCATGGATTTTTCATTAGGCACACAAATACTTATCATTTCGATAATCGTCGCGAAGCTGATGAGATAACCAGCCGTGTAAATGAATATTGTCTATGAGAGGTTCGGTAATAACAAATATACCGATTGGTCCATGTAATTCAAATAGATCTTATACTTCATGTATAAGACGACAAATGTCTTGCCTTACCCACAAAGTGTCTTGTTTTGTAACAAAAATGCGCGTAGCATGTAACGTGTCATGTTAAAACTTGCCGGCAAATGGTTGGCTCTCGAAATCGTTAAGATTATGTATATCTTATTTATTAGTCATGTTATCGCGTAGGCCGTGCCGTACAAGGCCAAAGGGGATATAGAAAATTCAAAGGATGGTTTGATGAATAGCCGCTGCTTACGTATTCACTTAGGGTCCAATAATAGCTTTATAAAACATGACCAAATACCTGGCGACTTGTTTCATCGTTCGTCTTTGCCGACCCTAATAGGCATTCGAAATGAAAAAGGGATAAAATTAAGGTAACGTTTATTATAACGTTTATTCATAAATAATAATAATAATAATAATAATAATAATAATAATAATAATAATAATAATGATAATAATAATAATAATAATAATCATGCAGCTTTTTTAACGCGCGCTTCTTCAACTTTTAATGGATGGACGACGCATTCAGCGATCTTATTTTTCATTAATTCGTTAAACTTGCCTTTCTCAGGTACAGCGTTAAAAAGACTTCTTTTCTTCGTAAGTAAAATGGCTTTACTCTGGGATGTTGACGGACTCGTAGAAACGAGCGAACCGACGTTGAAGCACGGAAAAGCCGTGATTACTCGCAATTAGATTACCTATGAGTTTAAATCTCTAGAAAAGTCCTCTCGCAGATTCGTATTTCTGCATAACACACAAAGATACTTGGTGCTAAACATGCAAACTCTCAAATGACAAAGGTCGCCTTTTTGTATTTCGTTCTCTTTCTCTCTTCCCTCCCGTTTCTGTTTCATTCGAGAGCGTAACAAGGTCAGGAAAAGTGAATATTCAAATGTATTTAGCGAAAAGCGAGATGTTTGTTATATCTCCCTTTGCACGGATAACTTATGTTAATTATTTCACTCTTGGCATCAACGTTAATTGACCATTTTTCACCCGTTTAATAAGACAAACCTTTATAATTATAATTTATTTGGAGTGATATAAATCTTGTAACGACAAGATGTTACTTTTAAGTCATGAACGTCATCAGGATGAAAATTATGAGAGCAAAGGAATCATTTTATCGCGATTAATTAAAAATAGGATAAAGTTAAAAAGATAACGTCAAAATAAATTGAAGAAATAAACTTTTTCTTCGGACTTTTCCCGCTATAACATTCTATCTATCATATTTAATCCTAGAAATGACTCCGAAACGGACCGAAGTTACTGGTGAAATTATTGAATGAAATGAATTCATCCCAAATATGAGCTCTCCCAAAGGGAGACGTAACGCTTTACGAGGACCCAAATGATTTTCATTTGAATATGCATAGTGGAAGCGTCGAATGGTCATTCATGATCACCGTGCTATTTTAATATTTATTTCAAATAGAAACCGAAATTTCAAGTTAGGTTCCATTTGCGAGCCACCTTAGTCGCAAGGGTGAAAGGGATTAGTCAACTGGTTGAAATATATCACGAGTTTAGGCCGACAGTTCGTCGGGGACAGGTAAAGCATCCATCTGGGTATAAACATTCCAAACTGTCGACCGCTTCAAATTATCGCGTGAAACCAAAGTGTCGGGGAAAAATATCTCCCTTGATCCGATCCGTGAGCGCGTGTCAACGGCATTCGATTGGAATCCATTCCCATATCAATGTCAAAGTCTTAAGATTTTTCGATGTTATCGCGAAAGAATCGACCTTGTACAAATATTCAAATTAATCTCGTTTACGTTATCGCAATATAAATTAAAATGCGATGCGATCGAATAAAAAAGAAAAAGTGAAGAATTATTCGTGAAAAGTTCAAATTTTCCTCGATTTCGAGACGACCATTGGATCCGAGCTGCTTTAAATTTCATACTTTTCAATAAAATATTAATCATATGCGAGCCATTCGTACTCGGATGGTTCCTATCTGCGAAGCATTATCCACTTATTCATGACTTCATCGAGAACGCGTCTTGTCATTTGCGATATAAGAGAAGATTTTTCGAGGATGCCATTCGACCAACCCAAACATCTAATTATATCATCCAAACTTGACGCACGTCCGATCAGATAAAAGAGTGAAACCGAATACGTGGGCCGTTCCGCCTAGAATAGAAACTTCATCGATTCGTATCCAACGGGTGTCGCGTTAGAAAATATTTTCTGTCCGGCGACCGTAAGATTTACGGAAAGATAAAACTATCGGACTTACGATCGGTGAGAGATCTCTTTATCCTTTCCCATTTTCGAAGTTTTCTCTCTCTAGAAATGTAAAGTAGCGAGAAAAGAATTGTTTTTGTTTGAACTGTGAAAACGTAATTGTAGCTATGTTAGAAGATTTACTGGAATGAGGAAAAGGAGGAGGTGGAGGAGGAGGAGGAGGAGGAGGAGGGGGAGGAGAAGATGACTCCAGGGTGGCTTCCGCGTCTCCTTCTAGAAATGACTGTTTCCTCGAGAATACAATAGACGTAATGGGCGGTTGCTGCGGGCAGACGTTTCGGTCACATCGTCCCCGAACGGATATAAGGAGCCTCGTTCCCGGGGTGTTTTCGAGAACGAGTGTATGAGGGCAAAAGAGAGAGAGAGAGAGAGAAACTCTGGGAGGTCCATCGTCCTAGACGTTTCCTTCTTCCTTTGCGTCGCACCGTTTACAGGGTCAATACATCATTCTTTTCACAATTTGTCCGAAAGCCGTGAAAGCTGTGGGTTTTCTCTTTGGACATGGAGGGTGAAGGCGAGGGGTGCAGGGTTATACTCGGCTAGCAATACGCGCCTAGCACGTACTACGCCGTAGAGATGCGCCGGAAGCGACAGCTACTTTTCCCCGGTGGTTACCTACTGCTTGCCGGAGAAATTTTCTACGGCGTTCCTGCCGTTTTTCCCTTTTCAAGACAGCGAATGTCTGGAGCATTTCTTCAACGAGGAAAGAGAGATTCTAACAATTTGCTCGGTTTCTTCTCGAACCTAGACATTAAAAATTCGACTCCCACGAATATTTCCTTTCTTAAATATTTCATTTCATTTATCGTACGTAAAGGAAAGTTTTACTTCTACTATCTTACGATATTGAGAATATGCTAACATTTATCTTCCGAATAGACTCGAACATGTTAATCTTCGAAAAAATCCTTTTATCTGGAATTAAACGAGAATTGTAAGTAACGCGATGCTCCTATATTGTACGAGCATCGAAGATTTATGTCGCGCAAATGCAAACGCGACGTTCACCGTTATTTATATGACACACTTCCGGCGATATAACGGTACCGTGTTTTCCAGTGTTACGTGCATGGAATCGCTCGATTAAAATTGATTAATTTAACGACGAACAGCGATCGTTATATTCTTAGCGTGTATCAATCTACGCGTATATACGATAACGGTCAGGTAAAAGGTACATTGCTGTAAACAAGGGTGTTACGGGCGACTTATCCTTTCCAAGTAATTTTCTACCCCTTCGTTGTTATCTCCTAGATTGAAAATAACTGCGTACGAATACATCTTTAAATACAAAACCCTTGGCACGCTTCGTTTAATAAAATGCACTGAAACCTTTCGATGAGGATCGTCGAATGTGCACACCAATCATCGAGGGATCCATAAGAAAATAAGTGCGACCAAAGGAACGAGCAACGAATCACATGCGGTATGCGTTTAATGCCAAAGCGCACGACAAGATTTCGTGAGAAATCTGTCACGTGTACTCACGCACGTGGTATCCTGCGAAACGAAAAGAGACTTATTGCGGAGTAACGCCGACGTCTAATCTTATACCGGCGATTACCCAAGGCTACAGCGTGATCTGTATGAAAGGGAAGATTAAACTAAAGTAAATATAGAATATATATACACATGCATGCATGCATACATACATACATACATACATATATATTTATACACACTTATATATCCTCTCTCTTTCTCTCTTTCTCTTTTCATCTAGCGATGGGTGAGCTCGTGTAATCCTAAAGTATAAATTAATCTCGAAAGGTCGGGAGGATTAATTTACAATTCGAGATTACTAGCGCCACATATCCAGGCGATTTTCTTTCGTTCCCCCACTCCACCCCCCTCTCTCTCTCTTTCTTTCTCTCTCGCTCTCTCGACGGTAACACACTTCGCTGAGCACTCCTTCAGCTCCCTTTTACCCTCGAAATTTCGTGCAACCTCTTCTCTCATCGTTCCACTCTCGCTTATCGTCCTCTCTCCGATGACGAAGGGCTGAGATACGTCCGGATTGGTGTAGTACGCGCCACGCTTGAAGGGTAGATCGAGAATGATGGAGGATGAGCGGCCGTGTGAGAGAGAAAGACATGCTCGGAGAGGGTTGTATATCGCGCGACGGGTCGAGTCTCATTGTCTTCCTGTCAGAACCGCGCAAATATTGCCACCATCTCGACCGAACGAATGTGGGTACGTCGTGTACCTATGCAAACACTACGCCAGAAATACGTTCGACATGTACACATACAAGAGTACTTTTAAATATATATACATACATACGTACATATATATATATATATATATATATATATATATATATATAATTCGAGGAGTTTCTCTTTGCCACGCATATGTATCACAGAAACGAGGGGCCTGTAAGTATAGAAGCAGCTATTTCTGCCAAAGCTTTTGCTCTCCTTTGACTGAAATTCCACGAAAACGTCGAAGTTCCGAAAAGGACGAACGAAATAACGAATTCTAGTTGAAGTACTAAAGGATCTCGAGAACTCGAAATATCTTTGATCTATCAATCCAACCGCGACCCACCATTCGAAAATCCAACTTAGATTTAAATATATAAATTAAATAATGAATAAATTAAACTTTTAACAATATGAGAACTTTATCAGAAAATCTTTAATCTATTTATTGCGTGTCTTACATGGGTATATAGTAGAAAATAATTATTTATCAAAAATTATTCTTTGATAAAAATATCAATTTAATCAAAAATAAAAGTTTCTTTAGAAATATATAAAGAACTTAAATAGATATTTGAAGAAAAAAAAAGATAAAATTAAAATCACACGTTGTTTGCAGATTGCTAACAAACAAATCATCAACGTGAATTCCGCAAAATCTTAAGGAACAGACGCCAATGGAATTCGCATTCGAGTCTCGTGCCTCGAAGGCTTCCATCCGACCCCCTATCCTGTAATCCCAGGGTGGTCTCGTTCATTTGGCTCATCTTATAACTGATAACGAAAGGCAGATAATATATATATATATATATATATATATATATATATATATATATATATATATCATATATATATAACGTTGCCAAATTGAAAGATCAAAGGGATCGTCGTTATTATCTTGTTTCATCGCTAATCCCTCCCACGAGCTCGGCTTTTCTGGGAAGCTAAGCTCTCGCTTTCTTTTTGACGACGACGACGACGACGTCGACGACGACGACGACAACGACGATGACGAAATCATCCCTACGAGCGTGTGTGTGCGCGAGACACAAGGTTCGCGTGTAGAAATAGATGAAATCGAACTAGCGTTTCTACAGCGAATGATACGAGCGAGTCAGACGATAATAGTACTATCGACTAGCTTTATCATCGAAGCACAATTTCATTACGACGCATCGCTGGTACGACGGCTCCCAAGAGACGTCGAGCGATACGCGGCTTTAATTAATCGTTTGCAAGCCCGACGTACTTCCTCCTACTAATCGAGTCAGCGAGAAAGAAAGAGAAAGGAAGAAGAAGGAGGAATATTTATTGCACTATGGAGCGAAACTCTGTCAGTAGAAAATAAAGCAATGCATAGTAATTACAATAATTAAGCGGAAACAAAAAAGATCTTATGCAACCTAAAAATGAATATTAATTATTACTTAAAGTTGACTAATAATGTTGGTTCTACGATTGTGATAAATTCAAAGATAGAAATAAATGTTGTGATTGAAAGCTCTTCTACGACAGTCATCTACGATAGATGCCTTCCTCATTCATATCGTTTATTTTTTTAGCAAATTTATCTTACCTTCCAATTTTTTTTTCAACGTGATATCATGCGCCACCGATCATCGATAAAAATTCCAGAATTCGAGCCACGAATGACGTAACGTATCGACCGATCGTCACCTCGAGATCATAAATATACCGTTACGAAGCTGTTTTTGAAGTTTTCAATCTTCAATCGATAGGTCCGTCCAACGCGTAGATTTTTCACTTCGATCCAAGCTACTTACTAGTCTCGTACGTTTTTGACGATGTATATTGAGTACTTTGTCAACGTATCGTTTAACGAATGTACCGCATGGATCTTAATATCGATCATGCGTGCTAGTTCAGCAAAGTAATATCTTCTGTTTCTCGATAAAGAACGCAGCAGCATGTAATCGAATTCTATTAGATACAGACAATTCCCTCTTTTATTGGTTTCCTAGATAATATAACCTCTTCTTGGTTAATCCGCTCGTTAATAAATGAAGAAGAAACGAAAAGGGCCGAGAAGAAAAAGATTCGAATGGCACATCTAAATTTTATCACCACTTTCGTACCAGTCGAAAAGAGATAAGAAAAAATAAAAGAGAGAGAGAGAGAGAGAGAGAAAAGGAAGTACAACGGAGACTGGTTAACGCGCACAAATTGGAAGAAAAGTTATAACGAGATCGATGGAGTAACGATTACGTCGATCAAAGGAATACCGGCGAGAGCTACGTGATGCAGTTTTTTTTTTCGTTCGATTAGTCAAGGTCGCGGAAGGGAAAGGAAACGGGAAATTGCGAGGGTTGAACGAAAAGCACGTTTCTTCCTTTCTCTTTTATCAACGATATAGACCTTCCACATTTTGCTACGATTTTCTACGAGATCGAACGTTCACACGTGTAAGTATATAGGTGTGAGACTATTCCGAGAAAAATCGGGAAAATTGAAAAAATGTTCAGGAAGAGATCTCCTAGGAAGCATAGGAATCACGAGGTGTGGCACAGGCTCCGTCAATTTCTTTCGGTATTGTGCGTAAATACTGAATCATTGTGGTCTCAAATCCAGACCGTGATGGATATTTAAGGTATATCTAAAAAGTATCTTCGAGAAGTAAGAGAAAAAGACAAAAAGAAAAGGAACTCCGACTGGTTGGTTGGGCACTAAAAGCCGATGACTACACACCTCGGTCATTTTTCATTTCTCAAACGCAACAAAAGCCACCTTTGGCATCCCACCGAGTGGGAAGAAAAGCGAAGCGTGAATTTCCATGACTGTCTCGAAATAGAATTGATACGTTTTCCAGTTTGCCGTTCCATCTCCTTCTTCTACTTCTTCTACTTTTCGTGAGAAAAGAAGCGTCAACGATTTCGATCGACTTCTGACGATTTTTCCACTCTTCGAGTGCCGAGAGAGGTCGTTTACTTGGGGAGCTTTTTGTTTCCATCGTTTCTCCCGCCAATTCCCTTTCTCTCTTTCTCTCTCTCTCTCTCTCTCGCGCGCGCGCGCGCTCGCTCGCGGATCGATATAGAATGCGTAGCGCGGAGGAGAGAATTTTCCTGAATTTCGGTGACGCGTACCGACGTTGACGTACGTCGAAGTCGACGCGGTTACCGCCGACAGCTCCGCGCACCCTTTTCCTGATGACGCATGCATGAAACTACAGGCTGGTTTATCGGTTACGCTTCCCTCCGATCGTAATGCATTATCGTTTTTGCACGAAAAGCATCGCAAATGATTTGTGGAAGAAGAAAACTCTACAATGAGATTTTTCTCAAATTTAAGAAATCTTTCGGTAGACTCACAGAAAATAATTTCGTCGATTAAAACGAGACAAATGTTAACAAATCTGTATATATTTATTACTCTATGATAGTTTATGATGCGATGCACGTCTCATTCATATTTCAATTTATATAAATGCGTTGATTATATTGTCTCGGTAATCGTTTTAAATTTCATTTGTTTTATCGTGTGCATCGTCTATATGCTTAGCTCGTGGTAGCACAAATATGAACAGACCAAATAACGGTAATTTAATGTAGGTGAGTGCATCGCCTGGAAACGTAATCCAACGCTTTTCTTATAATACCATTTACTTAGATGATCAACGCGAAATCGCCCAGATAGGATCACGTAATGTTCCAGATGTGTTAAATATTTTTCAAAAGTCTCGAGAAACACGTGTTATGAAATTGTATGAAACATGCCGGTGGTATAATAATTCTGTAGAATTTGAAGAATAAGCAGCAATGTCTTATAAAAATGATATAACTAGGAAGAAAGAAATCATTTCTTATTGACTTGAAAATTTTCTATGATGTTCACACGCGAAGTAAAGTTTGGATCAGCTTCCTCTCTTCTTTCAGCAGTCCGTTCTCAATTTTCTATTCGCGCACGCTACTATCTCACCACGGGGTATCACGTAACGTTGCAGGTGTGCCAAATATTTGTGGAGAAAAGGGAGAAAAGCATTTGCCGCGTGAGTCGAAATTTTACCTCGAGTCTTTCGCCTCGAAAATATCTTGAAAAATCCTCGGCTCCTTTCGGACCCTGTTTCTTGAAACGAGCTACGACAAGAGCAACGTCACGATAGTTACGCGAGGTTTAGTAGCTAGCCAACAATACATGCTCCTACCTCGGATATATCCTTACGGCGAGTAACAAGGACTTTCAAATATTTCTGTAATAATGTAAAGAGGAAGGGAGGGGTCGCCGGTGACAGGAGCAACAAGGGATACGTCTCAATGTTTTGGTCTTCTCCTGTCAGCTGTCCCCATTGTTGTCTCAACCAAATCGACAATGGCACGGTTCAAATAACGCGTCTTTTCCAATACGACCAGTGTCGTATACCTGATGTAGAAAGAAAAAGAAAAAGTAAGCAAAAGAAAAAAGAAGAAGAAGGAACGATACCCACTATGGAGGTCCTATTTCGAAACGATTCGGGGACACGTTGGACACTTAAGATCGTCCTGCTTTGGAGTTTGCTCTTTTGTGGTTCTCTTAAGGTTTGCCGTACTCATAGAAAGATCGATCTCTTCCTGTTCACGTTATAACGAGGAATCATGCCGTTTCAAAATATTTGGATGCGGCCATTCATCTCCAAAGATTCTTCGAAATTCTCCCTAATCGACGGAGATGAATTCTTTATTCTCTATTTATGCCTATATTAGGAAGCTTGTAATTTAATGATTTTAAATACGAATGATACTTCTTTCTTTTTTTCCATAGGGATATTTTTCTCTCTTGTGTTTGCAAAACAAAATATTCAACGTTAAACGATCCTACGCTTCGAAATATTCGGTTTCATTTTACGTGAACCATTCGGTTATTCGAAAACGTGTTATTATACAAGTAAAAGATAGTGTTTTTTATAACAGCATGATTGTATAGTTTACTACCGTTGCTCATTTAATTTCTTTACTCCATCGTGTAAAACCATAGCTTGTGCCACGTATACTTTTTGCGGCAATCCCAAATGAAAGGTTACAAAAGAGAGAGAGAGAGAGAGAGAGAGAGAGAGAGAGAGAAAGAGAATTCTTATATATACATATATCAATCCCAAGAACTGTTACGTAGTTCTAAGGTCCCGAATATTCGGATAAAATTATATGCTAGAAACGCGTTCTAAACGATGGAATCCAAATGCTATAGGCTATAGCGCTTTTAGATCATTAAATCCGTTACACGTGGTGATTATTGGATAATTTTTCGAGTCAGCCAACTGACACTCGAAGAATATTATCGTCGTTCACTCACGAAAATACTCAATCAAGATAATTCGAATTAATTTGTAAAACCGATCATCGAAATCGAATATTTCCGTCTCTCTTTCGTTTTTTTTCTTTCTTTCTTTCTTTCTTTCTTTCTTTCTTTCTTTCTTTTTCTCCTTAGGATAAAATAATTTCACAAACGTGATCAAGATTTACCTCCTAGAGATACATCTTGTACGAGAATATACTTTAGAAATGTGAGAAAGTAAAGAGATTTTCTCGTTCGAAGAAAGCGGAAGTACTCCTTCTTATTTTCACATTATACAGGAAAAGTTGGACGAAAGAAAGAAACGAAGAAATCGTCTTACTGTTTCCTATGCCACCTTTCATAAATCTTTTGACGGAGGTCAAAGGAGTCGACGTCGTTAGAATCGGATTTCGTGCCACGTGTCGTGTATATTTTGTTGGCACCTTTGAAAAAGCCCTAAAAAAGCGACAGCAGCTGTTCGATGGACGTATAAAGAAGAATGAGCGTTATTTATACACACGACGCATGCTTTTCCTCGCGTGTGTTTTAAAGACAGCTGATCGTTGGATTTAATGACGAGAGGAAAAGCCGACCGTCACGTTCGACAGATTTACAGTGACCTTTGAGTTAAAATATACAAACTTTGCCGTATTTATCATCATATCGCAGGTTATCGCCTTGAATGTTTTTAATTTTCTTCTCCTCTTTCTTCCTCCAGACTGGTTACTTGTTTTCTTACAGTGCCCAATCTTATCTTCCCATTTCCATAAAGCGCGTAATCGGTCAAAACCATTTTTATCTTTCGCACGCGAAGTATATTTGAAAAATATCTCGCGCCATATTCCCTGACTCAAATCAAATGACGTATCGCGCTGGAATGTATTTCGTTTTCTCAGGATCCCGTAATTTAACCCCGGGTCGCTACTTAATCGCCGTTATCAGAGAGCATTAGTATTCCGCGTTAGTTCACCGCGTCTCTTCCTACGCGCGCTTCGTATCTTCTCTAGCTATTAGATCTACCATCTCGAAGATGAGATCGATCTTCTCGATCGTTGGCCCGCGCCCATAATAATTACGAGGACTACGTGGCAACTTTGCGAACGTAATCGCGCCGTCATTATCCACCTCCATTTTGATTTCGACGATCGAAGCAACGACCGGAGAGTTTATTAATCTCCACGCGCGATCTTCGAAAGGCCGTTACATCGGAATTCGCAATACCAAGGCTCGGGTATATTTTTATTCTCGTCTATTCCCGTTGCACGCTACATAATTCCGCGATACATCCATTTTACAGTAACGTTCCCGTTTCGTCAAAATTCTCACGATCGTCCTTTATAAATATGAACTTTAATGTCAAACAATATTTTTAATATTTCATGCCTTCGTATACGATGTTGGAATTCATGAAACTTAATGAAAACGTGTCACGTTTTTGACAACGAATTCAACTAATAATTCCACGATAAATGGAAATGAAAACGACTTTCTTCGTTCGTTTATTCTAATCTTCATCTGTCATTTTATAATCATACTCCTCATAAAGGATATGGAAAAAAAAAAAAGATATAAATTAGTGGAAAAGAAACGAAGAGAAAGAAGAATATTCAGGATTTTTTGATAAGTACAGAGAGAAAATAAAGCGATGTAATTTTTCGAGAGAGTTCACATATTTAAACATTGAGACGAGATGCTTAAAATAAATTCGCGCGTAGTGTTCGAAAAGTCGATGACGGATTTTCTCTCCCTCTTCGCGAAATTAGTGAGAATCGAAAAAGGGATTTCAGGGGGAAAGAGAAAAGCTTTTCTCTACCCGGTCGCTAGGTAACGGCAGCCCTTCTCTCTCTCTCTCTCTCTCTCTCTCTCTCTCTCTCTAGCTCTCGTTCGCTCTCACGTTTGCTTGCTCGCGAGAGCACTTCGCCTTTCCGGCACGAGCAACAACACTCATCATTTACAAAAGCGACCCTTTAGAATAAATCCGCATCACCTTTTTTTAAGGGTTGCTGCTCTCTCACTGGGGGATTACGAAAAAGAGAAAAAGGATAGAGAACACGTTACTATTCTCCGGCACTCGTAATTCCATGTCTTTCCGAGCCGGCGGCATTTTCGAAAGAACGATGAGATTCGCATGTCCATGATTAACTTCCATTCATCGATGGCTTAGCTCTTATACTGTTCAGTTTTAAACCTCAATTGGAACGGACTCGAGTTATCTATCTTTCATAGATACCAATTCTTCTTCGTAGTCAAATCACTAACACTTACACTTCATGTTTTATTTACAATTCTTATTAGAGCTAATGAAATTCCAACGCGAGAATTCAATTATGTCGACGCTACTATTATTTGCAAGTTGTCGACGCGACTCTATGACTTAGTCATTTTGAAATTTGAACATTCTTGTTGAAAGAACTAGCTTTCTTTTCTATTTTTTCCCGCTCGAATTCGTTTTAGCTTTAGCTATGCGACGAAATTGAGTCCATCTTTACGTACGTGAATAGTTGCAAAGGAACTCTAACTGTATTAATGTTGAACACATCTTCGGGCTTGTGTAACTACATTCAGAGGAGCTACTTACGTGTAGGTTTCAGAGCCCTTTCCCGTTTACACCGAATGAAATTCAGCCACTGCTTTGGATTCCACGAACGCTAAGTTAATTAACCGATGTAATTAAATGTGTCTCTTCTAATTCGCATGAAACATTCATCCTGGAGAAACCCATTTGATTCTAAGTTAAACGAATGATAGATGCAAAAAGTAAACAGTCATATTGAAAAATGTAATATCGAAATTGAATGATACATGTATTTCAATTTCATACGTTATTGGATCCTTTTCCGTTGTATTTCGATCTTTGTAATGAAAGAAATGTGTCGATTTAAAAAGGAAGAAACGAGAGGACGGTAGTATTAGTTTAAAATAAATCCTTACAAGATAAAAGCATCACCTTGCAACGACAGAATCGGACGATCTGTTCATCGGAAGGTCGATTTTGCCCGGTCCCTCTTCTCTTTGATTAATGACCGTAAAGGTTTAGGGTAGGAAGGCTGATCGTGCATTTGCACGAGAAGATGTAAAGACAAGAAAGACAAGATGGACACGTCCGTACATTCGCGTGCAAGGCAAATGGTCCTCGCGCGTTTCGTGCAAACTTTACGGTTCTGCTAATCTTGGAACGTTAAGAACGGCTGAGAGCTTAATTAACGCATAACACATATACCGTCCTATCTCGCTAACGGCTATTTCTTGTCTTTCGTGAACGAGCTAAAGAAAAATAAAGGATGCGGAGAAAAATGAGAATAGAGAAGTGAAGGGAAATAAAAGAGAAGAAAAAAAAGGAAGAAAATAGAATAGAAAAGAGGAAAGAGAAGTAAGGGAGAAATAAGAAAGAAAATTCGAGTTGAGATTATATCAAATTCGCGAGAGATAACGAGAGATCTCGCTCTTTCCTTTCAACGAATAGTTTGGTCATCGGGCACTTTCCACTGTTTCTATAATATGCGTGAATTTTAGAAAGCCTCTCGTAATTAAAACTATCGGGAAAGTTATTCCTATCGTCATTTTTGCTTTCGCCTTTTCTTTTCTCCGATCTTAGAATTTTCTTATCTAAACTTTGCAACTTTTCGATCGTTATTCTAACAGTCTTATCTCAAGATCAAGAAAAGTAGCCACTCTCGAAAAGTTCTAATCAACTCTATCTAATAGAAATATCCTCATATATATATTAAAGGTAATTTCGGAGATCATTACCGATCGCTATCGAGAGAGAGAGAGAGAGAGAGAGAGAAAACTCGATGAAAGCATCCCGCATAATGTGTTAAAGCCTGGTAAGTTCAATGGTTTACGCGACATATTCGTATCCCTCCTCGTGTTAAAACACAAGACTTTCACAATTTTACGACACAAAGTTTGCTATCTGCACGGCGTATGGACCTCCAGGTGGAACAAGCGCTTAATTAAGCGAATAACATATATCGCGTTAACGTCTGCCGTTCACCTTAACTGCTCTCCTTCCTTCCTTCCTTCCTTCCTATCTTCGAGTTCCTTACATGACAAGAATATCGCTACGGAGTTTATCTCATAATCGTGTAAAGGACCCACTTCCGTTTTGTACTTTGTTCAACTCCGAAACCTTTCTGATCTCTTTATCCTATCCTCCATAGTATATACTTAATTAAGAGTAAGGAAATTACGAGAAGAACTTTTTTTCATGCTATACCAAGAAACAAACGATTAAAGGATTTATCAAAGTTTATTTTAAATTCGAAAAGTAAATATTATAAAGAACGCTCGCTCATAAATATAATACCAGTCTCATTTTACTAGCGGAATTCTATTCGTACCATGTTTCTATTCATGGCAAGGCATCCGTTAAAAAAGACATAACAAGCGGCGGCTGATTGTTAGACGGGAAATTTAAATCAAAGACCAGGTTGGTGTCAGTCCTCTGTCACTGGCACGTACGTACATATGTACGTGCGAGGCATTCGCGAGAATGTAAGCTTGCTTTCTGAAAGGCCACCACCTTGGCTCGGTGCAAGCCCACAGACGAGCAAATAATATTAGCAACTTCCACGGTGCTCATAGAAACGCCTCCCCCCCCTCCCTCCCTCCCTCTCTCTCTCTCTCTCTCTCTCTCTCTCACGTTTCCATTCTCTCTTACTCTTGAAACAAGCACGAACAAACTTTGCTTCCTGACTAAGCTCGGACGCTCGACAAGGGCTTAATTAAGGGAATAACATATATCATTTTAACGCTCGACATCAACCTACCTTCAAGAGTTCTAACGCTCGAAACTAAGGAAGGTAAAGTAAGGAAGGAAGGAAGGAAGGAAGGAAGGAAGGAAGGAAGGAAGGAAGGAAGGAAGGAAGGAAGAAAGGAAGGAAGCAGTAATGCAAGAAGGCACGTCGAGTCCAGTTCTCCTTTTCAAGATGAAATCTCGCTCGGAGCCACGAAGAAGATGCCCGGCCTCGTTCTCCATTCACTCCTCGACCAAGGGATGTCTTGCCTTAAAGCGTATACAATCGTCCTTGCCGAGCATTTGCCGGCTAACTAAGAGAAACCCATTGATTCTCTCAGCCCGCTTTTCCCCGAAGACCTGTATCTCTATTTCTCTTCCTTCTTTTTACTCTTAACCCAAGCTTCCATTTCTTTCCGTCCTCCTCCCACCTACGAACACAGTAACGAAGGTCTTCTGGAATTACATAGTCGGCTTGTGTACGACGATGCCTGGAGGCGATGCCCGCGCTAGCGAGAAACTACAGAAAAAGAGAAAAAGAAGGAAAATAAGAGAGGATTACGAAAGCACCGGGCTTTTCTCCTGATTCGCGAGAAGATCGAACGAACCACATGCTTACCCTACCCACATTTTCTTTCCAAGAATTTTACGAAGATACTTCTGATATTCTTCTTTTTCTCTAAATAGGATAAAACCGGATAGAATGTGAAAAGCTCTTCTTAAATATTCACGAAATTTAAGAATTAAATTGCAATTCACACTCCGCGATAAAATCGTGAAATGTGAAAGTACAGTTCTCACTTTGTTTGTAATTTTAAATGTGAGACCATGTGAGAAGACACCCTACGAGACTACAAGAGAAAAAAAAAAATGAAAGAAAAATATTTAAATCTCTCGGGTTCCTCTCTTGTTCACTTTCTATTTATCTTTTCTTCTTTTCCGATCGACACCGAGTTTATAACGAATTCTAAAACGTATCCACACCGATCGAGAACCGTCGATGGAATAACATCATGCGGCCGACTTTTTTGCGGTTCGGTGCCAAAACAAAGTATCCTATCCATCTATCCGTCCGGCGAGAGATCGAAATAGATTTCGTATCTCCATTTTCTCTCGGACTGGAGCAGCACAGATGGCAAACACCCACGTGCTGAATTAATTATCCCCGCCAGTGAGACGAACAGAAACCAGCAACCAACCATCCCCACCATCGAAATCACTCTTATACCAACGATTCTAAATGAAGAGAGAGAGAGAGAGAGAGACAAAGATCTGCCCACTATCCACCGAAAGTACGACGATAGAATATTTCCTCGAAAATCGAGCGAAGGAGCTTGAAAACGCATGCCTTATTAAACTTTGGATGCTTGAAGGGGAGCTGGCGAAGGTAAAAGAGAAAGATGAGAGGAAACGTAAGAAGGGAATTGTGGAAGGTTGGAAAATGCACTTTCAACCCTTTACCTTCCGCCGAAAGGAGCTCGTCGTGGATATTGAATTATCATTAGCAAATTCCATTATACGACAAACAGTGCGCTGCAGTCCCTGCTAATTGTAACTGGTTAAAGTCTTTAGCTATTTGAGTTAGAAGTTATCTCCGTAATTTCAATGGCGCTTTCAAGATCGTTCTCTATTCATGCGCGACGGAAGGAACATTGCCGTCTCTCTCTCTCTCTCTCTCTCTCTCTCTCTCTCTCTCTCTCTCTCTCTCTGCTTTCTAAGAACCGAGACGTATCAAGCATAATTCGAACATCCAAACGACTGCGGCGAATGTTTTAGCATTCGACTCCCATCGATGTTTACCGGGTGATAATGTAATCATAATCGCGAGCGTTATAACACGATCATTCGAGTTTGCTAAGGGCTCGGTTTAATTAGGCGAATCCTACTTCGCTTCTATTTCAACGATTAATCCTAGCTAAAGATTTTTAAGAAAATAATTCCAATAATTATTCTTCGAGATTTTTTGCCTCTTCTTCTTTAGTACGGACCGATTAAAATCTTCATCGAGATTTTATAAAGACGCGAGAGTTCTTATTAAAAAGAAAAGAAAGGAAAAGAAAAGAAAGGAAAAGAAAGGAAAAGAAAAGCAAAATAGAAAAAAGAATACGAAATCCACGAGGTGGTGCCGGCTGCCGACATCAAAATTGTGTTTCACTTGGAACAATTTGCATAATACGGTAATCTTCTCGGAGGATAGCGTATTTGTTTCGGAGCTGTCCAATTACATGGAAATGCTTCCCCATCATATCAAGGAGATACACCTTTACATCACTCAACGGTCTGACATGCCGACAGCTACACACCTATCTCGAAAAGAAATGCAGGTGGGCAAGTCGAGAGAGGACGTGATTAATGTGCGGAAGATAAGAAGAGAGGCCCCTTCGCTTCCGGACGCACGAGCGGGCCTACGCAATTCACGCAAGTTCTTTATCTCATTCGAGACGTATAATAAAATAATCGTTTCTCATAAAACGATATCTAAATAACTTGAGCGAGTACGAATAGGTAGGTGTTTCTAAACATATGTAATTCAATATTATTCACACAGAGAATTAATCAAATTCGATGTTGAACTTTCCCAAATCGACTAGTTCGCATTTAACCGAATGCAAGCGCAACCATGTCGTATCCATATATTAGTTATTAGCATGGATAGGTAATGGTAAACGAGCAAAGCGTCTACTCGGTGTGCTCAAAGCAAATCCAGAAAGCAGCAGCACCACCACCACCATTCCCATCGCTACTACCACCATCGCGATTCGTGCTCGGTCTGACCGTTCTATTGCGGTCAGTAGTTGGAATGCGAATACTTTGAGATGGCCTTTAAAACTCGTCGTTAGGAAAGCCAACAAAGCTTTGTTGATTGTTGCAATGTTAACATTGATAGCTTGTACGCCAGCAATACCGGATTCTCTTTTACGCGTCGATTCGAACGATAATGATATCTAAAAACACATAATATATGTATATGCATACATGCTCAACGTAACTATACAAAAATCCTTTCATTGAGATATTTCTTTCGACTCGTTCGTACATCCTTTTTATACTTTAGACAAGATTCCATGATCACAGGGGAATGTGTAAAAAAAAATTTGACTTCAAAATCCTCCTTTTGAAGGGCGCTACGAGTCTTGTATCACGTAAGAACACGTGTTGGATGTTTTTTATCTGACATTTCGAGCGAGAAAATAAGGGAACACCCTGGTGGAAGGATGTAGAATCCCTAAGCTCACGTCAGGATTTTGAACTTGATAGATTTACCAGCTGAAGCCACGCTGCCTTTTCGTTGCTTTTTTTTTTTTACCTTTTCGGAAAATCCTCATAATTGGGAAAACGTGCGAAAGATGGTACATTTCTCTCTCTCTCTCTCTCTCTCTCTCTCTCTCTCTCTCTACGTCTATATTTCTCGTTTCATTTTTTTTTTTTATATTTCACAGAGCACCTACCTACAGATCTTAATTTATCATGCGTTAATGGCACGAAGAAACCCATCAATGCTAACGAGATTAAATTGCGAGAGTCTGCAATTAAAGTCGATAATTTCAACACGACCCGCTGAACGATACCTATCCGAAATTCCCGTGAATTCGCTAATAGAAGTTTTAAATTAGAAGAACAATTATTACGCTATCTGATTCCATTGTATGCAAATAGGAATATAAATGCGGACTAATTTCGTTCCAGACACCTACAGCGAGTTGCACCATGAAGGATCCATCTTGGCTCTTCTATTCATGCAGTAAAAGCCCATTATAACTCGGGAAGCATCGAAGAAAGAAATAAGAACAGGAAAGAGCCTTTTAACGCCTCTCTCTTTCTTTTGCTCTTTCAACTCGGCCGATACCATCCTTTAACGTTATCATAAAAAACTACTTCCCACTTATGACGACGAAGTACACGTCGTCTTGTGTATTTTCAATCGTAACTGTTAATGAATCCATTCGGCAAAGAGCCAAGAGAAAAGCCTCTCAGAGTCTATTAACTTTCTGACGGGAACTGGAAAAAGACAAAAGAAAAAGAGAGAAGTTGGAAAGAGTTGCCGATAAAATCGTCCTCCAGTCTTGGCGATCGTTAAAAATGGAAAAAAAAAAAAAATATAAAAACGGTGTAGAGAGGATCAAATTCGAAGCCGTACAGAATACGGTAAATTGGAAAGGAAAAAGTTACAAAACAAATATTTATCCGTCTCATAATACACTTTATATTGCATTCCAACGTCAACAGTTAATAATGCAAAGCCAATTTTTGGTTGGTTTATTTCGGTTTTCTCGCTTAGAAACTGTTCCAAACGTGTTGGCGCTCGGCATTCATGAATCAGTACGCAGACGCGTATACCCTCGCTCTCTCTTTCTCTCTCTCTCTCTCTCTCTCTCTCTCTCTCTCTCTCTCGCTCTCTCTCTCTCTCTCTCTTGCACTCGCTCGCGCTCTCGCTCTATTCGACGTGTAAGCTCCAAAACACGAAATGCAACACGGTACCGCGATAATTCAATAAACTTTTCCCCAAATGCGAAGGTTGCAGCTAAGCCGAAATTGGGTGAATCGCGGTGGCCATTTTCGGTGTTGCTGCCGGAGATGCATTTCCATATACGCGGCTTGTACAGGTGCGGAGAACGGGCGGTCTCTGCACGTTATTTAGACGGTATTTTGCATTAATTATTCAAATGAATCGCGAACGAAGAGGGGGCGAACGCTCGGCCTCGCTTCACCGAGATTATCATAAATTACTTCCTCCGACAACTTCATTTCGGCCTTGAACTATGAGCAACAATGTACGAAGGGAGTGGTTTAAGGAGATAGAAGCGGACGAAGAAGAAGAGCGAGTGGAAGAACAAGAAGAAAGCTTCTTCGAGGGGCTGTCAACCCTCGCAATTTCCTCGACGGATTAATGGATTGCATTTCAGTTTCACGGAAAGTTTAATTAAATGATGATCTTCGATTATTCGACACCCGTCGTACCCAAATCGTCTCGTCGGTGTCTCCTGAAACGTCGTACTTTCTCTTCCCTTCCAATATAGAAGGGCAAGGCTTCTCCAACTTTTATACCTACTACATTCTACTATATCTTGCTTTATTTAAGAAGCCGTATGTCTCGCTCCGAAGTATCCCTGAGACTCGATGGATATAATTCAAAACTTGGATTATTAATATTAAACGATACGACATCGTCCTTCTTAGGTCCTATTAAATTACTTAAAAAAGGTTATCAAAATTTTACGAGCTCTTATATCTTTAATAGAGTTACATTTCGGTCATACTACGTTCTTAAACTAATTTCACTTTCCGAACCAGCTTTGAGTAATATTCATTATTCGAGTGATCGAACCGGTGCACTGGTACCAAGTCAAAACTTAACGTTTATAAAGCCAGTCTGTATTCTCCCAAGTAATATCGAAAGTAATATTAGAAATAACGGTCAAGAGTTTTCGATAAAATTTGTAAACGCAAATAACGAAACCCGAATGCCTAATAAAATTCGAGAGGATCGACGCGGTGAAATTTCAATGTTTAAAAAGAAAAGAATGTCTTTCTGTAACGCGTGGACGTGAAGCGTGTGCTTTTAACGACTTGTATCGCTCTCATCGAGAAGATCCCCCCCTTTTTTTTTTTTTCTTTTTTTTTTTTTGTTAGCTCTCCGGGAGTCAGACACACGCCGCGGTGACTTTTAATGCGCCGAAACGAAATGATATGTAATAAAATACGACGCGGCGTGAACACTTGTCGCATCAATGTCGACGATGCCGAACGTTGAAAAAAAAAGAAACAGAGAAAGAAAGATCCTTTCGAGAGAAAGTCTTGAAAAGATGACGACGAGTATGAAAACGATGGCGATTCGACTAAGAACGAGTTTGAAATTAAGACATAATTTAAAACCACAGCGAATCTCATTTGCGTACTTTTATGAGAAAAATATAAAGGACGCGAGTAGAGAACACGGGGACTATCATTTTTTTTTTCGAAATTACGTCCATCGTTAAAAAGCTTACTTTATGCTGATTAAGCAGCGTTTAACAGGGACGCCATGAATAAATACGAAAGTAAGTAGTTTCCATGTATGAATATGTATGAGTTACCAGTGTAACTACAGGAAGAGCGATGGTCCTATCGATGTTCGAGGCGCAGAGTGTCTTAAATGTGATGGATAACCAACGAAATTCATGTCCGGTTTAAAGGAAGTTGCGAGTTTCCGATGCGCTTCTCGTGTCGGACAAACGCGAAACATGTTACGTTATAGCAAGAAGGAATATTAATGCATGGACTAAACATCGATCGTTAATCCTTTACGAGCTTTTTCCTGATCGAATGAAACGCTCCCCGACGGACAAATGGAACGACTTGTTCCATCGATTACTCTCTCTCTCTCTCTCTCTCTCTCTCTCTCTCTCTCTCTCTCTCTCTTCGTAAAAGTAGAAAATGATGTCTCCCAAGTAAATCGACGATCGAAGACATTAGATCTTTGCCAAGCTGAAAGATAATAACGATTACGACGTTAAAACGCAATGTCACTAAGAAGAAAGATACAGTACAATAAGTATATAAGTATATAGATATATGAGAGAGAGAGAGAGAGAGATAGATTTGTTTACCATAGAAATTGTAAAACCCCGAAGAAAGAGAGGACCGTCACGTAGGGTAACATATAAACAATCGAAAAGCCAACCGATTACGTGCTCGGTCGATCGACCAAACTGTTTACCTAAGCACCTACAGCTCGTTACGCTCGAAAAAGTCCGTAGAGAGCAAGCGTACCGCGTACCTAGGAGGAAAAAGAGGAACTCGGGAAGGAAACTTTCAGCGTCCTAATTTCTCGCACTCGCTATCGACTAGTCTTTTCCCTTCCTTTAGAAGACTTGGAACCCCTTCCTCCATCTTTCTTTCTATCTCTCTTTTCTTCTCGTGGCCCGTAAAAAGGCAAAGGTAGAAGGGGAAGCGTCGATTTGCCGTCGAAGCGAACGACCGAAGCCGTTTCTCCTGTCTCCCAAAATTGGCTTGCACGAGAAAACTCGAGAGACGGGACGAGCCCAATGAAGCAGCTAATCACGCAAACAACGACGAACGTCCCGTGTCGTCCGTAAGAGCCCTAGGGTCGAGAAATATTTAGTCGGGTCTACGATCGAGATAGGAAAGAAATAGAAAGGCAAGAGGAACGCGCCATGATTAAACGGAACTTTTTTTTTTTTAATGGAACCATTTTTGTTAGCTCCTTTTACGAAATGAAACATCATTTTCTTTTTTTTTCTTTTTTTTTTTTCTTTTTTTTTTTTTTTAGAGAAAAACTTCGTTCTTATTTCGCCTCGATAATCAATATTTTAAATATAATCTAGGTGATAGAATAGAATTTGTACTCTTACCCAGGCAAAATACAATTGGAAAATTTTGTTGGACAAGGACAGTACTCGACTAGGATCTGTGGTTAATAGATTAGTCGTTGGTGCCTGCACTGCGGCAGGTTGCACGCTCGCTTCTCGCAAAAGAGAGATAATTCAAGCGTTTCCACGTTGCACCCTTGGGAACAATTCTCGACGTGCGACCCTCTCCGCGCACGTCTCTCTTATAGCCAACGACGAAAATCCTCCCTTCGAAGATACGTGCACGCGTGCATCCCTTCCGTGACATAAAAATACAATCCTTTTTACTCGGCATTTACGATCACGATTCGTTAAATCAAATTGTTTCGATTTCATTTGTTTCCTTTTATTTTCTATTATCGTTTATGGAAACTTTTCTAGTCGACTCTGAAGCAAATGAAATTTAGAGACCGAGGGAAGATGACACTCGTGGCAGACATACTCGAAGAATCGCTCGAGTGGAAATTGTATCTTCGAGTGTTCGGATCCTTGAAAAAGGGCCCACCTACGTTGAATAAATTTCTCTAATACCAACGTGCTCCATATAAACGAAACTAAGCATTCGATATTATCTTTAGCGAAGACTCTTGAATAAGCAAAGCTTGATAATCTAAACCACCAAGTTAGGGCACAACCTAAATCGTTAACGATAAGAAACTTGGACTAAGTCGATTAACTAAGTCGGAGCTTTCGACGTCCCTACGTTTTTATATTACATTGCGAAGCATCTAGAGCAAAGCGTACGATAAAGGATATTGGTTTTTTCGAAATAGATTCACTTCGGTTTCGTGGTATCGTGCGATCTAGACATTTGTCATGTCGCGTTTCATTCGCTAGTAAATTCGATTGACTTTTACCGTAGACTATCAACTTCACTCAAAACGTAGTTTAATCGCTTTGTATCGCAGCAATCATCGTCTCGTAAATCTGTTTAAAACAAATGAAATGGAGTCTTGCAAGTTCGAAACGATTTTCTTCTAACGATGAACACGCATAATTGCGTGCACGAATTACGTAATACAAGCAAAAATAGAAGTTGAATATAATACGTATAATAAATTCGATTTTATCTACGAAAACGTCGATAAATTAAATACAAATTCGAAATTTCATCGGCGACGTAATATTCAATGCCGGCGACGCGATTATTTATTCCAGCTATAACGCGCAACGTAATTCTATTGTTTTGCGTCATAAATCTATTGCGAGATTAGATCGTCTAGCGTTTCGTTTAACATGACGCGACTAAAAACGTTCTCGATTAATTGACTTACGATACAAAGCATCGATCGAAGGTCGTTATTACGATCATAATGAATACGAGAATAAAGGAAAAGGTGTGTCAACGCGGTCCTTGTCAGAGGAAGGAGTGTGTACAAAAAAAAAAAAAAAAAAAAAAGAAAAAGAAAAGGAAAAAAAAGAGAAAATGTTCGTTCGAAAACCCTTTGAAAAACTTTTGCAGTATCGGCATAAATTTGACCGCGCGTTCTTGGAATCGTTGAAGGCCACGTGCCCTTCGGGTATTTCGGAATTATCTCAGACACATGTTTCGTTAGGTACATTTCGAGCTTGACTCGACGTTCCACGCATAATTGCATCAAGTTTACACCGGCACTTAATGTTCCCTCGTAAATCTCGACGAATGCGTTTAAAGTCAGCGCGTATCTTCGTCGAAGTAGCCGCACGGCGAATGATCTTTCTTTTATCCTGCGAGAAGAACTATTAAAGAAACTTTTACCATAACTTCCTTCGGCATAGAAAGGATGTTTCTTTTTAAAACGGATACCCGTATGGAAAATTTTTGAACGATGAGAGAATTCCTTTATTTTTTCTCTCTCTCTCTCTCTCTCTCTCTCTCTCTCTTCTTTTTCCATGAATTACTGATTTAAGAAAGAACGCCGGTGAGAAAGATAAAGAAAAGGTAAATTTAAAAATGATAGCACCTTTTTAGAGGCATCCTCAATATCAATTTAATACCGCTTCGATGTCTGCTTCGTAGAAAAACTTTCGCAAGGTAGAATATCGTACGGTTTGAAAGTTTTCTCTCTCGATTGTTAGGCGGATGTGGCGAGTAGCCATTCTTTTCGCTGCAACATCGTTTTATATCGCTCTCGCGCGAACGCTCTCTCGTACGTATACGTACGAACGTGAAAACGAAAAGTCGAGTCTAAGGTGGAAGGAAGGTTATATCCACCGGATACGAGCTGGAGCAGAACGATACCGACACAGAAGAATGGCACAAAAGAATGAGAAAAACGGAGAAGAGTGTACCCGGCGGATTTCTTATTATAACATGCCCCATTGTTACTTGTTTGTTATATATAGTACCCACGTTCGGTAACGAGACACTTTTATTCGTCTTGCTAAATTTCCCAACGAAGATCTCGACCTCTCAAATTTGTTATTTAATTCTCTTTGTTTCCTTGCTTAATAAGATTAATCAATGTTTGCCATATCAATACGATGCCAATTAATCCCCAATGATCGATCCATTCGTACGAATATTTAATGTTTTCATTTTCATATACACGAGTACGTTAATTATTTATAATCGTCATTAGAAAGACGTTAAATAATCATCGTTTCGATTTTAATTAAGACAAATGGCAAGAATCTACCATCCCGTTTGTTTCAATCCAATTTGGCAAAGTATCCCGTAGAGCCAAAATTCGTGGGTGGTAAGAGGACCATACGGTATTCCATTTATAACCGACACGCGACCGCATTCTTTCGATAACGGGATTTTGCGACGACGGACGAAACACGAAATTATAAGAGATATAGTCGTTGTATAAGATGGAACAAGAGAAAGAGACCGACCTAAGCCGACGATCAAGTCGATGAGAAAAATGACGATAGTGGAAGAACGATTTCGTTAGAAAGATCCCCTGCTGAGAATCGCATCCAAAGAGACCGACTGAAAGGCTTTACCAACCCTCCTTTTCCTCTATCTTCTTCTCATTCTCTCTCAGTGTTCTTGTCAGGTGACCATAAATCTTGAAACTAGACAAAAGCATGAAAAAATGAAGGGCATCGATTAAAAGGCGAGTCCGGCGAGGTTTTGATGACGTTTAAGAATTCGCTTATGGTACAGAAGGAGGGTGCGTGCGTGCGTTTGCCCTCCGGCTTTTCTCCTCCATCCGACAGGTCTTTGGATCATTAAAGCAGAGAACACGTGTCCTCAAGATGGTGCTCAGCTCGAAAAACGATCGCCATCGTGTCTCTCTCTCTCTCTCTCTCTTTCCCCCTCCCCCCCCCGCCCATGCCTCTTGCCATTCCGACGGTTTTTTCTCAAAGCGGTGTTTCTTTGCGAGAATCAACAAAGAGAATAATATACATCTTAAAAACGTGTCGCGTGTTTTTGCCAATGCCGCAAGAAAATTTGTGACCTTAAAATGTAAGGTTAAAATGCAAACACGCGTTGCAATTTCCTTATGAGAATTTTGTCATTTTTATTTGCAATTCGACGCGTCATTCGTCAAAATATTCATCAATTCTACGTCATAGCGTATCCAACAAACTCAAAAGCAATCGACAGAAATGTCGATTTTTTACCATCGCCGAAGGCAAACTCGATATCGAGTTAACGAATCGAACGAGGTATCATTGATTGCTCGAAAAATCGATGAACGAAAGTTAATAAACGAACCGATTAAATTCCCCGAGCAAAAGTAATCAAGTAATGAATTTTAAGGCCGCTTCGACAAGGTTTAACATTTCGCCTTGCGAGTCGAGGGACTCGTTAGCTGCAATTTCCATTCACCGACACGTCGAGATTCCACGGCGAAGTAGTAGCGAGGGAACACGCAACACGTCGAGCCAAATCGACGATACGAAGCAACGTACGTAACGTAACTCGATCGTTGGCCGTGTAAATCCAAATATCATGCGTTATAAAAAGCCCCTCTTGCTTTCAAAGTGTATTTCGCTCGATTCGAGCATTAAGACAAAACGAACCTGCAAAATTGCCCGAAGCGTTTCGCCTCTGCTTTGATAAGTCTCCATGCCTGTCATGCCATTTACGATACACGACCTGCGGCTACGTTCTTTATTTCGCAAATGCTAATAACAATTGACAATGTAAAGACCGATCGATCGGTCTTCCTCATTTTCCCCAATCAAATTATTCACATATATGTGAATCACGTAGTTAAAATTATTTCAAATGATAATGTCGCGTAAGTCATTTCAATTTGAAAAATAAACCTTCAAAGATCTGTTTCACGACGCAAACTTCCTGTTCTTCTGTGTCTTGTTTTTTGAGATCGTCAGACGAACGCCAAAAGTCTCACGCTTCGTTAACATCCTGGCTTTTAGCTCGCGGCTGTTTCTTCCCTCCTTCCCTCTCTCTCTCTCTCTCTCTCTGCCCCCCCCCTCTCTCTCTCCCCTGTATTCTCCCTCGAAAAATGATATCCTTTATGTACGTGTATCGCGTGCAAGCCACGAATTTCGACGCTCGAGTTTGCGGCTGTGGTCAGATCGTCCTCTCGATTCTATCTCTTCGTACCATTTATCTCATTGCACCTGCAACTCGAACGGCGGTCACCTGGATCTTGTTCGTATTATTTGCCGCATGTATGATTAACAATATCTTTCGAGTGGATGTAACGGAACCTCGATTGCCAAGTAACCTTTCGAGATAACGATCACCTCCTCGTTCCCGATGCTTCAACAAAATTAGGTCATAACAAAGCGAAGTACGCGAAAGTACGAGTCAATAAAAAAATTCACGTGATCTTTAATTACGAATGCTTACAAATAGTAGTAGTAGTAGTAGTAGTAGTAGTAGTAGTAGTAGACTATTTCGAGACCGAGTTTGGGATTCGATTGTCAATTAACGTGGAACAAGAACGATCTTAAGGGAAGGACCTTACGTCTTGACCCCCGTCGATGAATCTGGTGCATCCGAAGAAAGGTGACAAAACATCGAAGACATTGACAAAGGAGAAACTAAAACGTGCTTCCGGAACTATTCTGTTGTAACGGTGAATTTACGACAGCGCGTGATTTTCGCGTTGGAAGATTTCTACGAGCATTTCTTGGTTTTCCAAAGCTTCACGAGTCATGAAAATACTTTACCTCGCCGATAACGCTCGAGAACGAAACCAAACGGGATTGCAATAGCTTCAACGAATGTGTGCATTATAAAGAAATAGCGCAATCTCCGTACCACCTACGATGAGAGAATAGGACTCGATCGGCATAAAAAAGAAAATGTGTGTGTGCGTGTGTGAGAGAGAGAGAGAGAGAGAGAGAAAGGAGGAGATGGAAAAGGAACACACACGTTGCAGCAGACTTGCGTCGTGCGTGGTTACACTTTGCATCTGCATGCAAAGCTTTGCCAGTATTGTATCTAGAAAGACTGGAGGCCCCTCGCCAACTTCATCTTTCCATATCTTAAGCATAAGAGAAAAAAAAAAAAGAAGAAGAACAAAAGTTTTATTCTACGAATCTTCTAGCTATCAATTTCTTTGGCCCAACTAAAAACTACAACGAGAAAATTTTCCAAGATATATCTCATACAAGAAACGTATCTCTCGTAGCCCATAACGCTCGAGAAGGCGTTATAAGGACGAATAAATTCCGCAATTCCAACGAAGAAGAAGAAGAAGAAGAAGAAGAAGAAGAAGAAGAGAAAGAGAAAGAGAAAGAGGAAGAGAAAAAGAAAGAGGAGGAAGAAGACAAAGAACGAGGCTGGCTATACGCTACAAATTTTACGTTCGACTTAATATATCCTCGCGAGGCCGTGATATATCAGGTCCTCCATATATAATAGATTTCTCGAATTTATGATACTACACCGATATGTTCTTGGAGCCTCTTGTTAAGGTTAAGAGTATACGGCCCTAGTTTCAAGATGGTGTGTACGCTACTCACACATAAAGGAACGCGCTATATCACGCGACCGGTGCGTACATAGTATACGTAGTAGCGTCCTCTAAGAGCTACCCCTACCAATGAGATATGGATCTTCCAACTCGTTGAACATACAGAATAGAACGTTGCCCCTGGTAAAGGGGTTGCGCGAGACCGAATGTAACCGCAGAGCCACCCCGTGATGAGCACTCGCTCTTATTATTAATACATAGTCGAATGATTTTTCCGTTGCTTCGATGAACCGTTTGCATAGTCATCCTGGCTCCCGGATCCTGAATGCCTGCGGTCTATAGTACATGGGACTACATAGGACTTGGTCAACGTTAACCCTAATCGTTATTATAATTGTCATTATAATTGTTAGGTAAATTAACGAATATTAATAATCTCGTTTAACTCGGTGATGGTTAAGATAATTTCGTTGCACATCGATGAGAAAGCTTTTAAGGCAAAACGTGTGTGCGCAAGCTCGGCAACGGCTGAAGGAGAGAAAAGCAGGCCAGATAAAGCTCGAAAGCTTCTGATTTATCGCGGGATTCGTGCCAGCAGTTCTTTATCATAACACGCTGGTCACTTGCTGGAAAGGATAATCCTGTTTGTACGATAAATACCAGTATTACTCGAGGAATCTAAGACTATTGTAATTCCATGACTCGCGAATCGGCATCGTATATTTGCCAACGTATTTCGTCGTACTGTCGATATGCCTCTTAATGCCCGAGATAATACATGGAATATTCCTTTCGTTCTTAATGTAATTCTTGATAGAAGAATTTCTTCTAATAGAATCAATTTGTATTTCTATACGGAAACGGAAAGTGACGTAAAGACGATACTAAAAGAGTATCCACTTTATCCGTTGGCCTTTTCCTTCGAATCTCCGCGTAATGGAAATTAACGATACTGCCCAGACAAAAGCGCTAGCTCGTAAGAGTCTTTCGGAACGCCCTTTCGCTTTGATACGACACGGCAGGGAACGATAAATTCGGATTTATATTACCAGAATTGGCGAGCGTTTTACGATAAATGTACTCTACTCGTCCCAACAAGTAGCGAAGAAAAGAGAGAACGAAGAAGTAGTAGCCGCTTCTAGTGAGGTATAAAAATAATGTACGATCCGGCGATTTTCGATCCTTCCATCTATCGATGTTTAGCCGAGTTCGAGCGTACTTAGCCGCTTCACGGATGGATTAAGTTAAACGTGAAAACGGACGGAAGATTTTGCGCGGGCAAAGTAATAAAAGTCCATCTATCCCACGTGATACTATCGATCGTTTATAGTTATACGAAAGGCCAACCTTTAAAATGTAATAATGATTACATTTACAAGTAGATAATATAAAAATCGCTAATTAGCGAATCTCGAAGGTAAGCTTTAAATACAAATTCGTATCGAACGAATTAAAGCTCTTCATTCTCTTTAAGCCATGTACAACGACTAAAGTTTAAATAGGATTCGTCATAGAAATTGGACCGGAATTGTACGGAATACGGAGGTCGAGTATAGATATTTTACTTCGTTCGCGAGTTTCGTTCGTTCATTCAATTAATTCAAAAATAATCACGATCATCGTAAAATTAATGACTCCAGAAATGAGAATTAAAATGGAACACGTTTTTTTAACATTCGATCAACGAGAAATCGTGCGTCAGAATGAATATGTATATGCATTTTCGTTCCCCTATCGTTACTTTTTTGCTAATGAATATTCACGAACTGATAAAAAATTTGCGAGAGAAGAAAATGCGAAAGGCAAATACGCGAGAAGCAAGACCACTTTGCGACCTTATGTTTTCATCTCATTGCAATTAAATTTTTCCTTCAAAATTTGATGACAAAATTTATGTAAAGTTTTCTTCCAGAAATATTATTCGTTATGAATCAAAGCTTATGCTTTTCATTGCCATTCACGAATGACACGATATATAAATGTATATACAAAGGAGTGTATGTGAGTAATTAAAATTGCAAGAAAAAGAAACGATCAAAGTAATTAATGGATAAGTTTGGAAGAATTTCACGTAAATCCAGAAGCAAAAGGAAGAACGTGGCGATGACGAAGTCGCGAAACGAATTCTACGAGCAAACAGCTCGAGAAGGATAGTAACTGGACAGGTTATAAACGGACAGAAGAGAGCAAAGCGATGGAGTGTAACGCTCTGGTAAACCGGGCAGCGTAGTTAATTAGTCCGATAACGATAACGGTATTTGCGACGGTCGAAGTGTCGGCCTTGCACCGACAACACGATTGTTTCCCAAACAGCATCCTACAATGTTGCTCCATAAAGCGGTATCCGATGGTGGTGGTTATGCTCACCGCTCCTAAACCACGTTTCCCGTGCAGCTACCTGCCTCGTCATGCAATTACCCTTTCCGATAAGATATAACGACATACCCTTCTCTATTCAATTTCTTCCACTTTTTCCCCCCTTTATTTTTCTTATCGCATACGTTTCCTACGCGGTTACGTACTAATCGATACGAAAGAACGAGAGCCCGTTCGTTCGATCGCTCTGCTCTCGCTCGAAAACAACTACTCGAAAAAAAAATATTTTATAGAGCCCCCGACAGCAATGTGTTTTATATAAAAAAAAAAAAAAAAAAAAAAAAAAAAAAAAAAAGGAAAAAAAAGGAAAAAAAAGAAAAACAAAAAAAGAAATAAATCAAAATAGAATTCGATTTACAGTACAGTTATTAATCTGTATCGAATCGTTCTCTATCGCTTTTCGCATATTGACTTGATGAGCGATTAAAAATGATAAGAAGGAACACGTACGTACACATATGTACCAAATGATTTATTCGTTAAAGTACCAGTTTGCAAGTTCCAAGAGGGCAAACGAGACGAGCATTAGGATCAAACCGTTAGGGGGAGCATCGTCGCAAACTAGATTCCTCGTAATTCTGCTGACCCAAACGGGAGCAGTAATTTCGTTTCCGGCCGCAACTAGAGAGAGAGAGAGAGAGAGAGAGATGAGGCGCGCGAGAACGCGCACGGGAGGATACGCGCGAGCATGGACGAATGAAAAGCATGCGGACAGGTCATAAAGGGACACAAGCGGTAGAAGAGATTCGCACGATGAGGCGTAACGCGAACCTCTAGCGTGGCAAATTCACCGGTGGATAACGATAACGACATTTGCTTCGTGCCGCTTCGAAAATCGAACGTACACGCACGCTACCTCTGTACTCTTTGCCTTCTCGCAAACGTCGTTCTGCGATCTTTGCAGCGTGACGCACGTTACAAAGTGGAAAGGTGAGTCGAGGGCAGAGTCTAGGGATGGACAAAGGATGATTAGATCGACCGAGAGAGCAATCATTGACGCGTTAAACGCGAATCAACGAAATCATTTCAATTATCCAAACGAAACCGTTATCCACCCATAAACGCCAATGTCTTCTCCAATGTTGGAGGATTCGAAACTCTATCAAAGATATTGCACCAAAGTACGGCCTTGTCTTCTACCATCCGTCGACACTGAGAGCCATTCTCCAGTGAACACGCCGATGAGAGTTTTCACTCGAGTTGTCAGGAGTTTAATTCTAAAGACGAATTCCCCGTGAAAGAGAAAAGAGACGAGGAGAAAAGAGTCGATAAGGGGGCTAAAGTCGCTCTCTTTCCTTAGCCATTTCTCCGTCCCTCCCCATTCTCTCTCTCTCTCTCTCTCTCTCTCTCACTCACACACTTTGCACTGGACACATATATATACGCACAACGGCCGTTCAGAGGAAAGAAAAGAGTGCAGGAAAGGGCCTCGGCCAACAAAAAGTTAATTACGAAATCATCCAAGGCAAAGCGGCTGCACAGTCCCTTTCTTCTTCTTTCTCCTCTTTGACCACGTCTTCTTTTTTCCTCTTCTCCTTTTCTTCCTTTTATTTCTTCCTTAGTCGCGCGGTCCTGGGCTATCGACTCCAGCCGGCAGCTCCTTCTTTCCCTACCCAAATTCGATGCCAATCCCATTCTACCTGCTAATAATGTAGCTTCTCGTGTCCCGACGAGCGAGAATGCAAATTATTGTGCATGAATAAAATTTTAGTTGCCTCTGCCGCCATTGCTACCGCCGTTACCGCCGTCGCTGTGGTCGCAGAGGCAACCGCCCGTCTTCATGTTACTCCGGGAAATAACGATTGTATGAGCCCGGCATGCCGATCGCTAGCTTTACATGCACGCCAAGAGAATTCGATGGTCGTTCAGCAAAAGAGAAGAAAAAGGGAAAAGGGAAGAGGCGCCATCGCTATTACCACGCTGCATCAAAACACGTTGCTCAAAAAAAAATACGGTGATTTATGACTAACGTTACGCTTTCTACCACTCGGATACGCCAAGTTGACCAGCTGGCTTGATACCATCCTATCGAGGTTAGCTACGTACTCGGGTTCCTCGAAATGTCAAAAAATGAAAATAAAAATAAAAACAAAAAAGCAAAGAGATGAAAAGAAAAAAAAAAAAAAATAAATAAAAAACAAATACACGTCCGCTCTTTCTATTCCGTTCGGCGACCCGGTGGTCGGCCACGATTTTTCCCTTTGCTACAATTTTTGTGTTGTTTCAAATTTTTATTTCATACTTCTCGACTAAAATGTAACGTTGGATATTTTGAAAACACCGTCTGTATCTGGAAATCTATCGTATTTTCAAAACGTGTGTTAATCGGATTTAAAATCGTAAAACTTTACTATCATGGACGACGTAAAAAGGGAAAAAGTTCGGAAAGATCATTTTTCATAGGTATCATGTTTTGGGAGGAAATGCGATTTTTCGATGCAATTTCGATCGTAGACTCAAGAGGCTTTAGAAATTCTATCGAGCATATTTTCTTTCTTTTTCTTTTTCTTTGTTTTTTTTTTTTTCTTCTTCTCTTTTCCTTTTGTTTTGCCTTTGAAAGGACCAGTCTCTTCTAAGACTTAACAGGCAGTTTATCAATCGTGAGAATTTTCAATTTGCATCGTCGAAATTATATCTCTTTGTCATTCTTTCGTTATGGTAATCCCACTAAGAGGAGATAAAATTTACTTTGGATCGATTTAAAATACAAAGGGCTAATTAAAAGTAATAATAGAAAACGGAAGGACTGGCGAGTAGTAAGAGGTGAAGAAACGCGAGATTCAGGAAAGGGAGGCGCATAATTTCCAATTAATTTTCTTTCAGTTATTTAATTTAGATCTCGTTGAAAGAGATCGGCACGAGGAGAAGAAGAAACGTCGAAATATAATATAGATCATGGAATCTACAAGCAAATACAGGTATATTCTCGAACGAACGTCCCTGAGGAGAGAACGCGAAGCTTCGGCGACGGCAGTTTAATTAAATGTGATTTTTATCCGCTCGAATGGCCAATTACTGGAAGATATGATACTGACGGTAATTACGCTCAAAGCGATATACGAAATCTAATATATTTCAAATGATTTCGCTTCGAATTTCGATTTCAATTACAGTTGACAAAGTAATTATGCCGCTCTACAAGATATTTAATTAAATCGCTATACCAATCATTGATGTTTTCGTTCTGCGAGAGTACTAATCAGTACTCGTTATACAATGCAATAACGCCAAACTATCGAGGGCGCAATTACTAATTCAATTTCGTAAATGACGTTCTTATCGTCCATCGATCGGCGTCCAGAGACGATCACCGTCAGCTATTTGAGACGTAATATCGTTTGATGCGTTTTCGAACCATTTAACTTATTTCTCGGCTCAATATTCTTACGGTTCGTGTCTAACGTAACATTGTAAATCCTGTTTGTTGACCCGAGTCAAATTCCCAAATCGAACTTGCGCATAAACTTGAATAGAGTTTGTCAACTCTAAAAGCAAGTTGTCAATTTATAATGTACTCGGTGATATATTAAAATTACTTGGAATAATCTAACTCTCGAAGCAAAAGTTTGTAGGCATCGCTTGAAAAATTGATAAGCCCTTACTCGGACATCACCTGATACATCGGATATGTCGTCGATCATCCGGTAAGAAAAATCGAAGTAACGCGGCCAGAGAAAAGAACCAATTCGCCTACAAAGTATTCGTTCACCTTCTTCGAACTCTAAAAGGAGATCTCGCGTTGATAGGCACGTGCACGACTTTTGCCAAAAGATCGATTAGACGCCTTGTCTCTGTTTGAATTGCGAATCCATCCTCCCAAGAGACAAATGAGCGTCGGCGTCATTTATGTGAACAACCAGCTAGCTTGCAAGCTAGCTGACTGTTTGGCCGGTTGGCTGGCTGGCTGGCTGGCTGGCTGGCTGGCTGGCTGGCTGGCTGGCTGGCTGGGCTGGTTTGCCGGTTAGCTGCTAGCAAGCGAAACGGACCATCACCACCCGTGGTTGCACAGCTGGCCACCTTCCTCCATCACCAGTATTAATACGCGAGCATACGTCATTTCACTGCGTGTCCGGCCAATGTTTATCGTCCTTACAGATCAATCACGCGTCACGGCAGTACACCAAATTGCTCTATGATCCTCGTAGCCCATCCTAATTCGCTCGTTTTACCTCGTGCAATTCTCGACAAGCATTCATTTTTTCTTTTTCCGCCTATTTCGCTTGGCAATTCAACTTTATAAAAGTATTATGGAATTACGCGACCTCGGCTTGACGAATAAAAATCGACGATATATTTCATCGGATTTATATCGGACATTCGAAATATCTCCTTTCCTTACTAATCTATGTCAGTTTATTCTTCGATTTATTTATTTCTTTTTCTTTTATATATATATATATATATATATATATATATATATATATATATAATATATATATAAACATATATATATATATATAAACATATATATCGGATATAACATAAGTTATCCAACGAAAATACGAAGCAACACGCAATACCGAGTAAAATAAAACCCGGACAGACATTATGAAATAATATCCGAAAGACATTGAATATTTCAAGCGGAAAGATGTTAAGCTACTGTCTTATATTTTTTGAATCACGACTTACAGCATGAAATTACTTGGTATAAATTCGCAATGACTTTTGGAACTTCCAATCTGGCACAGTTACTCCGCAATCTTCGCCGTATAATGAAATATTAGAGACTTTTGTCTTTCGTTGGGCTTCAACTTCCGATTAAGACGGTTTCCATTTTCTTATTCTCTTTAAGAATTCAACAGACGCTCTTACATTTTATTGTCCGAAGGGTAACGATCCTTTCAAGGTACTAGAACGAAGGATAAGGAGTATATGTACCTAGGAAAAATAATACTTTCTAATACGGGCTTTTACCACATTCTAATTAATTTACAACGTCGTCTAACACTCAATAAACGTATATCTAACGGAAGTATATTTCGCACCGCATGTATTACGTCGATCGCATAAAACTTCTCGTAAAACTTAATCACATTACAGGCGGTCATTAAAACGGTCGCACCGTTGTTCTACCAATCTTATTACCACCAATAATTCCACCAATCTTAATTACCACGGAAATGGTTTAAATGCCGTTCGAACCTTTATCTTCTCTAAATACAGTGAGTATCTATCGATCGAACGTCCAATTTTTCCAATATACCATCCGATGTAAAATTTAATGCGACTGTTTTTTCGATAATTAATGAATATTAGACGATACGATGAATCGTGAAGAAAAATAAATGAGCAAGACATATTTCTCGATGATTTTTGTCTCGCAGCTTATTCGAACGTTTTTGAAATTGATCAGACGTTTCTCGAAACGATGCGTCTACGTCACGTCGCAGTCCGATCATGGATTAGACTCGGTGGTCCCGTAGCACGACCGCACGAAGATATGTGTGTGACCCAGCTGCGATTCTCATTGAGTGCGTTCATCAATCATTTAAATGTAACACACGGCAGATATCGGGAGGAGTTACCCCTTTCCCCTATAGGGCCAACAGCAGGAAAGCTCGAACCGGCTCACTTTGTCTTGACATCTGTCAAACCACGCTGCTCTAACAGTGTCCTCTCTCTCTCTCTCTCTCTCTCTCTCTCTCTCTCTTTCTCTCTGTTTCTCTTCTTCCTTCTTTTTATCCCTTATCCTACTCACGTTCTGCCGCATTCATAATTCCGTGTACTCTCTCTCTCTCTCTCTCTCTCTCTCTCTCTCTCTCTTGACTTTCTCTATCTTAAATAACTTTGGTCGGATAAGAATTATCTTCGATACACCGACCTTTTTCTTGTTGAAAAGAAAAAAAAGAAGAAAAAGGGAAAAAAAACAAAGAAAAAACAGAAAAAGGAAAAAAAAGATAGAAAAAAAATAAAATACATATCTTCTTAAAAGTCACTCGTTGTTTCAGTGACACTTACATTACTCTTCGGTGCCACGGCATTTACCTATCTATGTATATATCCGTTTGTGTGTTAGGTTCATGAAATATGAAGACTTTAATCAAAAGGATGACAGAAAAAGGGCGCAATACTAGGACGAGAAGTGTAGCGACGTGGGACACTAAAAAATTAATGACAAGCGTAGTAACATAGGACACGACGGCGTCTATGAGGTTGAAGGCGCGATTTATCAATTCGTCCCTCTCAAACTATGTTCGCTGCGCTTTTTAGAAAAGTGCATAGAATTCCATCCTTCTAACTTGTTATCCAAAACATATTGTACATCTGCGATAACAGCTCGCAATATATTTGTCCTTGTGAAAAATGAGATGTCTCGATTTATCGTGTCCACCGAATGAAAATGAACGAGCACGGACTCTATACCTCCTTGAAATCGCGATACATTGCTATCAAGATACTTCCATCATTGTTCGAACTAATACGAGTGCGTTACTTATGTATGCCGCATGTACCTATTACCCATCGTATCCGGCACGATCGAAAGCTAAGCCGAATCTTGTAGTAGCCAGTTCGATACATCGATGGCCAGTGTGCAAATGCGAAGCGGAGAAGCCACAGAGGTAAATGTAATCACCTAACATCTAGTTTCCATGCTAGATGTAGACCTAGTTACATAGCCAGAGAATTGAAGCCTCGCCATAATGGAGTAATAAACGTGAATAATCGGCTCGTTTTCTACAAAACGAGCATATGGCCGATCTTTAATTGCAATCCTCACGATCGACCCAATGATATTCCTTTCGATTATTTAACTGCTTTATAAATGAGTATTTTACCAACGATAAGCTCGAATCAAATCATGAATCATATATCTATCTACTTATTTATCTATCTATCTATCTATCTATCTAGAAGATTTGCAAGAGAATTATTTTACGAAGAAAACGAGAGATCGAAAGAGCGTCGATAGTTTAAACGCATGGACTTCGATAAGAGATCCTTACTCTCCTCGCGAGCAAAGAAGGTGAAAATGAATTGCCCGGGAAATCAATTTTGTCGTTAATACCACCGCTTCTCTCGATCCTCCTC
The DNA here is from genome assembly GCF_912470025.1 of Vespa velutina. NCBI lineage: Eukaryota > Metazoa > Arthropoda > Insecta > Hymenoptera > Vespidae > Vespa > Vespa velutina. The sequence goes on from NC_062194.1 coordinate 500,296, forward strand.
CGGTTCTAAAGGCTCAAGAATAATCTTTCTCTTGCTCGGCTCGAAGGACCAGTGAGACGTAGAGAGCGAGAAGCATACTAGAGAACATTTAATTGCTCGCTTCGACGAAATCGTTCTAACATCGATCGCCCGGCTCGAGCTAGACGTTATCTTTGAGATCGGATTGATTCATGGAAAGAGCAGATTGGTTCGACGCGACTATCGACCGGCTAAAATTTAAATCTGATTTACTACGTAATCATCCATAAATAGGGCTTTTTATAATCTCAAAGAAGATCAGGCTGGATAGAGAGAGAGAGAGAGAGAGAGAGAGAGAGAAAGAGAAAATTGTTAAACTTGTAAGAACGAAATCCCCGTCGATGAATTGACCTTCGTAAGTTTCCGTGCATGGAACGCAGAGATTATTGCCTTCCCTTTCTCGACTGTTTCATTCTACTTCTATAGAGTGCATCTGCATAGTCGACTTGAAATATCGAGCTTCGTCTTTGAAGGACTCATGCCTTAGGGAAATTACCGACTGCAACTGGGAAAATCCGATTTCCGAAAGACGCCCAACAAGTTCCGCGTTCGTTGACGAACGCAGAACATTTCATACAATTCGATTCTCTCGGTACTCTCTTTCTATTTTCTCCCACCAAAAGCTCTTCTTGCTATTATTAAATTCTAAGGAAAGTATATAACGCGATTTAATTCGATGAAATTCTGATAGAGAGTATCGGGACAAAGTTAAAGGACATTACTTAGGAAATAAGGAATAAAATTTTCGAGAAAATGGTTCGATTTTATATTCCGTTCGCGTTCACATCGAGAAATCATCTTCGTTTTCATAAGCTAAGGAAGGGATGAAGGGTCGCCCACGAAATAAGGGGACAGCCGATTTTGGTGAAACGAACTTGGAATATTGGGTAACGTCAGGATTAATCCCTCTTTCGATTCCCTTCGAAAGCCTTCTTTACCTTTCTTTCGTCTGCGCAGAATCACCCTTACAACAATAAAAGCAGGAAACAACAGTGGTTGCCCTTCCACCGTGCTTGCCATACCTTATACGCCGAAGCGTATTCGATCGAATGAGACAGGTCTGTTTCCATATGTGTTGATCGATTGACTTCAAAGTTCAGAAGGATTAAAGCTCAGTGAGTTCGTTAAAAGCCAGAAAAACCCCGTATGGTCTTAAGAGCTTTCGTATGTTTGCTGAAAGTTTTTGCATTTATTTGATTCCAGAGAATATTTTTCTTTGAATAAAAAAAATCTATGATTTTGTCCATGAGATAGAAATAGATGAAACAATTGTGATTCACTGGAATATTCACACTTTTAATTTGGATTAAAAAACTTGCTAAAATGCGAAATATTTCATTCGTTAATTTAACCGATTCACTCAAATGTCCAACAGATCAACATCTCTGTCCTGTCTCGCTCGCGTCGAGAGAGAGAGAGAGAGAGAGAGAGAGAGAGAGAGAGAGAGAGAGAGAGAGAGAAAGAGTTTCTTCGTTCGAAACGATCGACGTGTCCACGCCCAGCCGATTAAAAGCATATGCGATCGATCCCAATAATTAAATCCCTACGTCACTCCTCTATGCACGCCTACAGGATATATCAACGTGTGTCAGTTAAGCGGCCTGTCTCATTGTGACGTCGCATGGCACAAGGGACAGAGACGAAGAATAGAACGCATTGAGAGATCACGGATGGAATGCAACCGACTGCAGAGATAATAGAGATCACTGTCGAGAACGAGCCGATTACGAGTGCGAATGATAGTTTCCCCACGTTTACATACTATTACAAGGAACACGTAGATGGTTCTAATAGCTCTTATTGGATTATTAAAAATGCTAAGCTTAACAAAGTTTCGTAAATGCCCGTGGAGAACTCGTGCAGTATTGATTCACGAACGTAATACTTAATTACGATCGATTCGATTAACAATCAATACGTTAGTTTTGATCTTCGGTCCATTTACTACGGGCGTATAAATTTAACGATTCATTCCTAAATGGATATGCGTAGACAATAAAGGCTACCATTTAACTTTCATCAATACCCGCCGGTGAAATTGTTTGTTCGAAAACTATCCCACGGTTCGAAAACGGTTATTGTTCAATCAGCCGATAAAAACTGTACAAGTTGGGCCGATTAACTGCAATTAATTTGGTTTACATGAAAATTTCCAAGTAAATTCACATCTCTCAAAACGACCGTTCAAAGCCTATCCATGGAACTATACTAGGAAAAATTATACCAAAGAAAAAATATGAAAAACTTTGAAATAAACATCATTGTAAGAAAGCTAACATCGCATTTACTTTTTTCGTTCTATCAAAGCGATAAACATCGTACCCTGTCATTTATCCTTAAAAGTTATCATCCATCACGGAACTTACCGTATTTTTTTACGACGAAATTACTTACCATTAAGGGCAATTACAATCTTATCGTACATACTCGGTGCACCGGTTCACCAAAGGCTATTGGCTGGTTGCTTCGTGCAAACGACGTTAAATGCTCTTTGATCACCTCCGACTGCTTGCCTCTTACGCATAGATGTCGTCTTAACTATTATTGTAATTTGTTTTACTTCATGGTTATTTATATATATATATATATATACATATATTCATGCAAATTATTTGTTGATTAATCTTTCGTAATTAAAACATATCATGTTACTTTCATATATTTCTTCCATCGTTTAGAAGAAATTGTACGTAACGAAAGGAACAAATTACAAATTAATGACTAGCAGTCAACATTATACCGAGTCACTTCGCATTATTCTCTTCGTTTTATTTCAATGAAATTAAATTAACCCATTTAGGAGACATCATCAAATTCAATTTTTTGAATTGTTAATCGGCGATTATACCAAATTTATAGGGGGCACGATATTCCCAAAACGATAATACAGGATGCTAATATTCCGAGAGAATAATGGTTACCGGAGCTCGTGTATTTATTAGTACAGAGATAATAAATGTAAACTTTTACATGATATATACTTTCGGGAACGAATCATCGAATGAATTTCCGTTTCTCTACTCGACTGCTCGAACGAGAAGTGAACACACTTCGGACGAGAGATCTCCCTCTCTCACTTCTCGCATGTCCCCCCTTCTAGACTCAAAGCGTCGATGATTCCCTCGACCGAGATTCTCCTCGAATTCGCTGTCGACGAAACGATAATTTAGAGCCATCCAAATTGATCTTCTACCGAGCACGCAATCCAAAGCATTCCCTCGTTCTCCTCCATCTCTCGCCTTTCTCCGTTTCTACCATCGCGTTTCCGAACATCAATAGCTCCACGTCGAGAAGCATAGTTTCGTTTAAACCGACATTCGATTCACGATAGAGATTCAAAAATACTCCAACGAAGGTTATAATAAAAATGACACCGTCTGAATTAAATGGGTCCGTACCCATTACGGACGATCGAAACGATCATTACGAGCGCAAAACAAAAAAGAAAAGAACAATGTTTTTTTCCCTACATTGACGATTTATTATTTTTATTTTTATTAGTAATCAACAATTTTTATGTTAACAGCACTTTCGAAACTATAAAATGTTTTAACGAACGCAAAATTCCGTCGCAATAAATTTGATAAATTCGATTTGTCGTCCGTTCCCTATCCCCTCCCTACCACCCGTTTCCCCCACCGTTTCAAAAAAGTCAATTCTCTCTCAATGATAAACGAAAAGGAAAAAAATAAAAAAAGAAAAAAAAGAGAACAAATAAAGGAAAAAAATATTTTCTATAACGACTATGAAAATACGCGTTTTGTGGAAAAGCTATTTTTTAATATTTTTTAACTTAATCAACGTTATCTTTACTAGCATTGCAAGATCGAAACGAGTTTCGTATCCCACATTCCAATCGACGGATTTGCAAACGCGTTACCTCTCGGCGGTGCGCGTGTAATTAAATTTAAAAAATACATATCTACGTGCTTCTGCTATGTTTCACTAAAAAATGTATACGTATTTACACACGGACGCGTACGTACGCTTATGCCGCAAAAAAAAAAAAAACTGTTTTGGAAACGGACCCGTATACCGATGGTCCTGCCGGTCTAAACAAGAATCCCTTGACCGTTGTAACTAGCGTTGCTTTTTTTCAACTATGCCTGTGGTATTCACGAAAAATCGAAAGTTTTTTTATTTTTTGTTTTTTTTTTTTCTTCTTTTTATCCGCATCACCAAAGCGTACACTCTCCGTTAGCTCATTTCCGAATTCACCCCTCCGTTAGAACGTAAAGCACCCTTACAATTCAAAAGCAGTAGGTATGTACGTATGTATATATTTCGATAACACGAGCCTGTTTCACAATGAATCGAAGTGAAACAATTTGTTCGGCCACCGTCGAATTCGAACCACCATCGTTGTTTGTTTTTCTCCGCTAGTAATGCTTGAACCAGTCACTAGGGTAAAAGAAAAAAAAAGCTATTCTACAAATTGTACTACTCAAATCGATTTCCAAAAGGTTTCTGTAGCCAACCACAGTTTTATCTTTGAAATAATATTTATACTTTATAAACGTATGTATCTGTGCACACACACATAAATATATATATATATATATATATATATATATATATATATATATATAGAGAGAGAGAGAGAGAGAGAAATTTCATTCATTCGCTTCGTGAAATACGACTAAGAACGACTACAGATGCATATGCGAACGTATGTACCACCGTCTATATAGGTGGAATTTTTGTTCGATCACTTCGATAAATATTTCCTCATTGTAAAAGCGTCTGATCGTAATGACTGCAGAAAAGTGGAAAGAAGCGATAGCATCGCCCTCGATAAATTCACAAACGCAAATAGAAAAAGGAAGAGAAGAAAAGGGAATGAGAGAAGGAGAGAAATAATGGCGTCAAAGGCGATCGAAACGTTTTGCCTGTTGCACTTTTCCATTCAATTATTCGTAATTAGAAAAGGAAAAGGGGTCGTGCTCGTCGCACGTTACAGAACCACAGCCAGTTTTCGATAATTGACGAAAAATGAAAAACGAAGAATGGGAAAAGAAAGGAGATAGAAGTTCTCTATTCTTCTCATTTCGAGTGGGTGCCGGAGCAATGACACGAAGTAAGATTCCTCTTGGTTTCATAAAGGAGGCGAATCGATCGATTATCGAGTCGATTCAATCGCGCGTTCGCGAACCGATTTAACGGCTAGAACGGCCATTCTGTCTTTAGATGGATTTTCCTTCTTTGACCGATGAAAGCAATGCGAGATCGAAGTTTCAGCGACTTGAAGTACGGCTTTAATCTTTCCTTTTCTTTCGCACGATCGATAACGATGATTTTATGGCACTACGACGTCGGATACTCCAAAAGCCCCATTTAAGACCAATTCTGTTCGTACGAGCTTCTCGATAGCATTTTTAACGTTTTCTTTTTGCACACATGTTCCTCGCTCATAACTTTTCAATTCGATAGGCTATCTTCCCGTTCCTTCATTCTTTTAGCACGATCTTTTTTCTACGATTCATGAAAATTTACTAGATATAATAAATATAGAATATTCGCGCCAACGTTAAATACACACGATACACGTTTCTTAACGCACAGGTAAAATAAAAAAAGCACATACATCCTTCCCACCGTCAAAGCAAAGCAAAAGCGTAAAATACTTTAATTTCTAACTCTAGCAATGGGCTTTCAGTAACAAAAGATTTTTCGGACAATCACCGATATATTCTTTGATGGGCAGAATGGAATCAGAGCGTAAGCTCTTGGAGCGCGCCATGACAGAGAAACGCATCTCAACAGCATTTTATAATCTTTGATCCGACCCTTTAATCATTCGGCCAATGTAATAGTCAAGTGCTCTCAAAAAGTGCCTTTTAAAAGTAAATGGATATACGTTCTTAGGCTATACCTCTTTTGGCAGAGCGGAGCAATAGGAGAACGAGAGAGAGAGAGAGAGAGAGAGAGAGAGAGAGAGAGAGAGAGAGAGAGAGAGAGAGAGAGAGAGAGAAGCGAAAAAAAGGAGGAGGGAAAACGAAAAAAAAAAAGAAGAAAAAAGAAATTGAGGAAAAATGTAATATCGCAGAGCAACTTCAGACGTTTATTATCTATTTATACGAGATTGGTAAGGCTAGAATATGAAGTCTGGAAATTAATAAAGAACACTTGAAATGCAAGAGGCTGGATAAACTCGATCGTATCTTTCTTTACGAAGGATTCAATTATTTGAAAATCGGTAAAGCCGAAAAGTAAAATCTTTCCGCTCCGTTGCATACAGAATGCATATGTTTGTTATTTGTATATTAAAATAATTTTACGCAAGTTTCCTATCGGATTATATTCTCAAATATGCGGATCACAATAATCAAGAAAATTTATATTAATTGAAGCGGATTAGCAACGTAGCACTCTACGGCCAAAGTGGTTTACTTTCAGGACGAACCAACCGTGCGCACTATCGAATCATCCGGAGTATTAATCGTCCTAGCACTGCTACTGGCAGCGTATATCGAGCAGTCTAAAGGTCCTTGGTATTAATCATATCATTTATGACCCTTTGTGGGCATATGGTACCCCTCGTTCACCCCTTTATATACCACTTGCTCATCTGCCAGGGCAAATGGCACATGACACATTGGAAAGTATATGATACCCAATGCTATCTTCATATATCAATAGCCCGCGCTCGGATGCGCGCGCGTATGCACTATTAATTCAGAAATGCATGACTACGGTCTATTTGATTCATATCGTCCTACTTGGACGCAATAGCCACCGTCGACTCGGCCTTTCGTTTCGCTTTAATAAATTTTCCAATTATGTTCGCCCTGGAGATATCCGCCCACGTACACGGACCCGATCCTCTTAACGTTAACGTCCAGCATTATTTATCCGACAAACCGACGATGATACGAAAAAGGATGGACGGAGAAAATGTATTAAAAGTATCGCATAATTCCTTCATCAACTGTGTTACGAAGATATAAGACATTTTATTTCGAAAATACGACGTTAGATAACCTTTCATTGAAATTATTTAAACGTTAATATATTCCAGTCGGAGGTACTTAAACGTACCTAGCGATTTATCATCGGCATGATAATAAATTCTGCCACCTACTCGCTATTACCACCCCATTATCGCTTCTCTAGCGAAACAATATACAGAACACGTTCGACGGTCATACGGCCTATCGTATAATATCGGAGAGCAATTAAAATCACGCGGCCTTGCAATTACGAAGATCCCAGTCGTAGATTTTTCCGGTTAGTCGCCTCCCTCGAGCTACCGTTTTACGCGATACTTGGACGCGATCTCGGCGTCAAAATTCACGCCAAGTGCCGTGTAACACGCGTGCGACGCGCCCATTTCTTCACCGGAGAAATTCCATTCTCTACTTTGCGTGTACGTGTGTGAGATCGAGAGAGAGAGAGAGAGAGAGAGAGAGAAAACGAGTTCACTGACGTGGGTCAGACGCCTCGTGTAATTCGCAGAGCCATATTTCACTAGCCTGGGTTTCCTCGTCCTTTCTCTTTCTCTCCTTCTCTTTCACACACCACACACAAATACTCTTACACATAGATCTTGTATATACCGTGCTGAGGAGCTTAGAAACCCTCGACGATTTCAATAAATTATCAAAACAACGGCAAAGCCGAGAGCTCTCTCTCTCTCTCTCTCTCTCTCTTTCTCTCTTTCGTATCGACACACAGAAGAAATAATAGAAAACGAACAGACGTAGAACGAATAATTTTGAAACGATAATTTGCCACTCGTCGTTTTACCATCTGTCAAAAGGTAAAGCGTATTATCGAGCTTTTTAAATCGTTAAATCGAGTTTTAGAGAGTTCGGCCTATCCTTCTTCCCTCTGATAATCGTCCGAAAATTACACGGCTCTTTCTAAATCGATCTGGTTTCGTTTTCTTTTCGTTAGTCCCTCGATATTTTTCACTATGTTCGCGCCTTCGTCTAAAAGAAGCCTGACGGTTCGTCGTTCAACAGGCTGTAGGTGGACGACTAACAGCTGCTAGAAAATTTAATGTGTCCCTTCGAGGTAAACGACTTCGATCGAACGTGACGTAACGTTACTCCAACCACAGCTCTGTTCTCTCCGATATAACAACTTGAATATATGATTTTATATTATCAAACATTATTGTTCCGTTATATCACATCCGTTTCCGTTATATCATCATATTAAATTTTGTCTTTCGTATATTTTAGAAAAAAAAGAGAAAGGGAGAAAGAAATTAACGACAAAAGAAAAAAAGGAATTTGAAAGACGGTTCAATGTGATCAGTTAAAGAGAACATTTCGCCTCGAATTAAAGGAATCCATGAGCAAAGCAAAATTCATGTAATACGCTAAAACCAAAATTGGAACGACAGAATCTGCCTCAAAGCACGCTCTGTGGTCGTACTCCAAAGATGGAGGTCAAATGAAAATCCAATGGAACTCAAACATCCATGCACGTACGCTACACCACCTACGGTACGACCCATCCCTTTTACAATAAGTTTATCAGAGTGCCTTTAGAAATGTTCGTGCTACGTTACCCGCACATCATAAATTCATGCCAAAGAATCTCGTAAATCTCTAACAAATCACTACATTAAGTGTATCGTTATTTTTTTAATGAATCTCTCATTCATATCTAAGTATGAACTTTACAAATAATTTGAAGCTTTTCTAAAGAGTGATCGAGATTAAACTTAAATAAAACAGAAATCGAATCAAACCAAATACAATCTTGAATCTCATTGTAAATAAAATAAAAAAAAGGGGGGAGAAAGAAAAGAATATAAAATATCGGCATTGCGTACTACGAAAAGAAAAAAAAAAAAAGAAAAAAAAAAGAAAGAAAGAAAACATATATAAGAATGAAACTTTAGAGAAGCTTTTAACATCAGTAAAATATCAATAAAAAGAAAGAAAGCCGATTTTGGGTGAGACTGCGGCATATAGCGAACGCATGTCGTTCGCTAGTAGGAGGAGGGAATTAATGAGTGCCTAGAGCCATACGCTTTAATGGTTCCTTTTGACCATGGGATGAACGATCTAAACAGGGACAAAGAGCCGCAGGAGGTAGAACCTTGCACAACAGGAGGTCCAAAGCCTGAAGGCCGCTTCTTTCGAGATAGAAATATATATCTTGGTAAGAGCAATAGAGTACGAAAAGAGAGAGAGAGAGAGAGAGAGAGAGAGAGAAATAATTAATCGTCTATGTTCTATCTATACCTACTCGTTGGCGGTTAACCATCGTTGATTTTTTGTCGAAGATCACCAGAGTCAGCAACATCGACGGTGTCTTTGTCCGATCGATTCCATAATAATTAAGACCGCAAACCCGTTTAATTGTTCACTCTCGTAACACGTAATGGTGCTGCTCGATCGACCTTTACCCATCCCCCTCCTCTCTCTCTCTCTCTCTTTATCTCTCTCTTGTCTTTTACACCGAAATTCTCTTCCTCAATTTCGAAAGGCTCCATTCATACTGTATCAGCGCGCAAAATTAATGATGATTCCGCGAATCCATGTTCTCTCTCTCCCTTTCTCTCTCTCTCTCTCTCTCTCTCTCTCTCTCTCTCTCTCTCTCTCTCTCTCTGTCTGTCTCTCTCTGACGAAGGTTAAAACGTTCCTTCGACGCTGCTGATTTCGCTCGTTGCACGTTATAAGCACCCCACACCTATCGCCGTTCCGTTCAATTATTCCCGCGGCTTTCAAGGCTGCGAGTGCACGATCCTCTAATACAAAGATGAAATTCATACTAAACGGCAGGAAGTAAAGACTCCCTCTCGTCTATGTGCATGTTCATATGCATGTGGGTGTATCGTTGGAGCAAGTTGGTTTATCAGTATGGCTAGTTCCTGACGAGATGTTAAGATCTAGAGGCATATACTTACCGTTTACATTATCTTAAATGAAAAGTAAAATAGAGGTTTATGAGTCTATCGTACGAAACTAAAGTTAAGAAAATCTTTGCCTGATATAGATACTTGTTAGAATTCATTTAATTATCAATATTGGAAAATATCTAAATAATAGAAAGTTCATTTGAATTTCATCGCGTGCAAGTATTTTAAAAGCGGAAATAAATTCGTGTCCCTATGGTGTTAAGACACGGTTAACTACGTTGTTTAATCGATGTCAAAGTTGAACTTACATTCTCTCTAGAATGCGTATGAGTTAGCGACTATATCACTTGGTGTAGTATCAAATTTTTCGCATTTAATCATAGGAAGAAGGAGAGACCAAACGATTAAAAACGATACGTAGACCTTAAGGTCTCTGTACCATTAACATGCACCGATGTATTCGCCAATACGTTGGGTGGTAATCAACGGGATCGTAGTAATTTCTCTAATTATAACTTTCCAACAAAGAGAATAATTAATCACCGACAGGAAATTAGAACGTATACCTATGTATAATTGGTGAATTATCATGTTAATCCAATAAACAAATCATTCTATCTTAATCACAAAAGCATATTGGTATTTTTCGTTCACTTTCTGTCTGTCTGTCTGTCTGTCAGTCTCGCTCTTTCCGTTGCTTAAGCGCTTGATTAGACAAGATACGAAATGAAGAAAAATTCGAACGTTCATAAGTGAACGTATCATGGCGACAGATTCTCTACACGCGCAATAATTTTTCCCACAGATGTGCAATTTGTTTCGCGTAATATCTAGAGGCTGGGTGATGTATTAATGCATAATTGCTGCCGAGAATCTGCAGTGCTTATGGAATTTTTGATAACAACCAGGCAACGACTGCGATAGCGGCGGTAGTAGCACCGGCAGCCTGGCACCAAGTAGTGCGCCGCTTAAATTCCACAAGAGAAAAGGAATTGCCGTTGTTACGAGTTGTCAACTAAATTTCTGAATATTTAACAATGTGCTCGCGCGGTTTATCATAATTAATGATCTCGAAATACTTCGCCGAAAGAGCGCCGAGCGAAAACGACGACAACGACAACGACAACGACGACAACGACGACGACGACAACGACGATGACGACGACGATGTATCGTTTGCAAAAGATAATCATTAATTTATCGTTATTTAATTGAGAAACACAGTGAAACGGTAACGCAATAATAATAATAATAATAATAATAATAATAATAATAATAATAATAATAATAATAATAATGGTAATAATAGTAATAATAATATACTTTATGTGTAACGATCAACACAAACGTCATAAATATGGTAAACAATCGTCGATCCAAAAGAGCTTACTCCTGTTAATTCGCTAATTATTACGCACGTACGCCTCTATTTGATTTAATAAAATGCCAACAAAAAGAGAAAAAAGAAACAAACAAAATAATTGTGAATAAAACAAACTACTTTGCTAAGCTACATTTTCGTTTGATATATACCACCACGTTCCAATTCGCTGTATTGTAATGCGTTTATAAACTCGATGTCAAATTATATCTTCATCTCCCACCAATTTTTGTTCACTCACATGCACATAGTATTAGTCGTTGCTTATATTTTGTAAATCCTAAAATGCTTCGCACATCCTATAATAGGATTTCCAATTTACGAGCAATGGCAGTTGCCGTTCGCCCGCTTTCGACACACAACGCCGACGTTGTACAATGGCGTGCAATCGACTGAAAAAAAATCAGAGAAAAGGCAAAAACATCTAGGGGAAAAAAAATAGCCCCAACGCGAACTCGAAAATAAATACATACATTTGGTTTCGTGACGTGTCCCAATCGATCACGTTTCGATATTGTATTAAGTAAGATATGATTTTCGTGAAACGAGATGAGTCTGGCAAAAAACTTTATGAAAAAACAAAAAAAAACAAAAAAAAAAACAAAAAAATGGAAAAAAAGAAGATAACAGAGATTACGCATGGCGAATATAAAAGCGCGAAATGCATGTGTGTTAGTTACGTGCTCGATAGATTATTCATAAACGCAGAAACGCACATCGAATGCAGCCACCATAGTTTCTCATTAGCGATATACTCGTTCGTTAACAAGGATAACACAAGCTACCTATCGTATAATGATTTGACAACCGTCCAATTAATAGAATATTTGATGCCCCGGAGAAATAGAGTCACCGAATTTACAACCGTTTGTTAGAAGCCCTCGGTGGAGGAGAGAAACTAGAGTAAATGGGAGAGTGACAGAAAGAGACAGAGGAAGATTAATGCGAGCAATTGCAGGCTTGCGTTAACTGATACTACCTAATCACCATCAGATGCACGAATGTTCGCCCACCAACTATAATAGTATACGAACTGTCCGATAATGTCTCCTCCAATAACGGTTCTTGGTGTTCAATTATTCATTTACCATCAGATTAATAGACTATACGATTGGCCACGTTAAATCCTAGCTGACAAACGACGTCAATACTTTGCAAAAAACGACGATGATAAATATTGAAAGTATGGGAGAAGTAGTGAACGCGAATTAAATGAAAGTACATTTTCGCGAATAGAATTCGTAGCGCTTCATTTCTCGTATGGTATTCGTTCTAAAAAAAAAATTATATATATATATATATATATATAATAAAAAAATGATTTACATACATAATACAAAATATCTTTTGTCGACATTGACAAAGGAATATTAAAGAAAAAATAAAAAGAAAAAAAGAATACAGATTATACTTTGTAACTTTTATTTTCTCGAACGACAACTATATATTCTATTTATCTGGTATCACCAGGAAAGCTACTAATTTCGATTGATCAACAGATAAAACACAATTTGTCTGATCAGTGTGCCTTTAAATCGTTTCTGCGCTTAATAAAGGACAAGGCAATCAAAGTTTCTTTCTCGAACCGTTGTTGTTCCCGTTCGATGAATAGAGAGCGAGATAGAGAGAGAGAGAGAGAGAGAGAGAGAGAGAGAGAGAGAGAGAAGAGTTGTTGCTTTGTACACGGTCATTGTTGAACGGTGACTGGCCAGGAATCGAGGAGAGAAAGCCAGCGGGTGATCGACGCAATTATAAATTCCTCTTAGAAGAGCGCACATACCCTTGGGATATCCTTTCATCGGTCCATCGTAGCGATACCTATATGCCGATGGAACGACGATAATGATATTTTCACGAAGAAGACAAGAAGGAAAAAAATGTTATCGTCGAAAGGAACCGAGTCGCGTGTATGAAATTATAAACAAACGTTTCTCACCTCCCAATGTGAAAACAATGAAAGAAACGATCCGTATGCAAAACACGAGGCGAGCAAAACACGGCGGTAGCTATCGTGATTGTCTACATGTCGTATAAATTCTCCTTGGGGACCGTAAGTGGCAATGCACATTGATATGTAATCTCGACGCATTTGTCATGGAAAATCACCGCCCGCGAATCACCTATATTTCAAATGTTACACTCGACATATACGCCGTTTCTAAATCACTTTTCTCGTAAGAACGACTAAATTATGATGTTCTTAAATTTTTTCGAAAATTACGATAAGGATACTTTACAACTTTGCTTCCTTGTTTTTGATAGAGAAAGGTCCGTCCGAGTCATTTCTTTACTTTTCTCATACGTATAAATAATTCGGTCCAAAATATGGTCATTTCAGCGAAGATACGCAACAATATCCGGAAATAGAATGTAACAATTGGACGTATACCGCGTATCTACATTCGTGGTAATAATTTGGTTGCCTAAACACTTAAGTATATATTTCACGATCGACAGAAACGAATGATTTTGTCCAACGGAGTTTGGACCCGTTGTCCAACGGAGTTTGGACCCGTTGTCCAACGGGTTTAAATAAACGAGAAAGAAATAGTTAGAAACTCTTCCATCGGTAAAATAATGTCCATCGCATTTCGTCACCAACACGTTCAAGAATTAAACCAAATGCACAAACTTTATTTTTACGTTACATGTCGGCAATGTGAATAAAAGTAAAATGTTAATAAGGGATTAATTCATTGTAGATATACGTGCACATTGCATCTTTCCATGAAGAAAATATTTACATACAATTTATTCGTTTATAAATGTTACCTCGTTTGCGTCTCGTTAAATACAGATGCAAGTACAAGCAAATCACAAAGAAAAAAAAAGAAATTGGACAATATTTATATTGCAATACCAATAAAACTCACCGTTTTAATTATTTTTCTTCCTTTTAATCATTTATGAGGATTAAAAAAATAAATCGGTCAAGTCGATATCGGGAACAGTGCGGAACATCCATTTCCGTTTCCCCTACCACGATATATGTGCGCGCGCGCGTGTGTGTGTGTGTGTGTGTGTGTGTGCATATATTCGGTGAAATTCGAAATAATTATTATTAAAGCGTATTCTCTTTGTTCCCAAGATAATTAAAAAAGTTCCAGCTGCGGCAAAGAAAGAGGAAGGAAGAATTATCGGTAATTCCCGATTAATTATGCTTATGTCTTTGAATTAATTACGGTGAATTAACGATAAAGGAAACGAGATAGTGAATTATCGAGGAATTTCGAGATTAAAGACAACAATTAATTGTACCCGTAGCGAAGAATTTCCAAGTGAAAAACGAATGGAGGAAAAGGATGTCGTAGTAATAGCAAAGGAATCGAAATCGTACTTGAACGAACGAGGCGAAGCCTTTCGCATTTCCGTTTAATCGATAATCGATAGGAGAAGCGAGAGAAGCGAGAGCAAAGAGGAATGTCGCACAGAAGCGAAAGAGCAAAGAGGAAACGAAGAGAGGAAGCGAAGGAAGAAGTCGGACTAAACAATTTGTGAGTACACAAAATGAGTTCGCGTGTTCTCGAATCCTACGGCTGTTGGCGGTTCTCGATCGAAAGCGTTTGTTTCTTTACTCTTTCGTACTAATGCACGGCATTTTGCTGATTGCCGACGTTACACGCTCTTTACACAAAACATCGATTTTTGAAACGAACAAATATCGAAAGAAATCCTTTAAACGTAACAGAAGTTTATTCGGTTCGACTCAAAATCTATTCCAAAAGGGGATAACAAATTGTACTTTTCATTGTAGTTTTCAATTTGAAAAACATTTACGGAAGTAGATTAATCAGCGTGAAACGAGAACGAGACCACAATGAAATACTATTATATGCTCGAACAAAGGTACATCTTCGTATAACAAATATCCCGGTCTGGCAATGCTAAGGTAAGACGAATTAATGTAATTAAGCGAATAAAACTCAAAGTTTGTCACTGACAGTCCTCTATTCTAGGGCATCTTGATCGTACGAGGAGAGATCCCGGAATTAGAACAAAGTTCATTGGGCGATTACGTTGAAAATTCACATCTTCGTAATTCAGAAACGCGACGTCCATAAGCCAGCGAGATTAAAGGAGATAATTTCTATCCGTTAGAACCTAAAGAAGCCGAGTAAATTTTCAAGGATATCTCGCAGTGGGCGTAACGTAGGAATCGTAAAAATATCAGAGTCGTCGTCGTCGTCGCCGTCGTCGACGTGAATATAAATTGCTCTCTCCTGAAACGTCCCTTATGAGAAGGAAAGTTTATGGTGTCGACGGTGGCAATGAGGAATTTATCGCGATGTTATGCCCCGTCCCTGACTCGGCTCGGATCGATCGAAGATGAACGAGGACGAAGATATGATTACGTAGGAGAGAGAGAGGGAGAGAGAGAGAGAGAGAGAGAGAGAGAGAGAGAGAGAGAGAGAGAGGAACGAAGGAGAGATAGAAACGTCGAGAGATTCACGAACGGCGATACACCGGTTGTCCCGGATAATCGACAATCGATGACAGAAGCGAGAGAGTGACTGTGGACGGACGAGGCGGCACTCTCTGATGGGGTCAGAGAGTGTCGAGGGTTTGAAGAAAGGGGGCGGGAAGTGGGGGGAAGGTGGTTGGATAGATTCGAGAGTGGAGAGGTGAGATTACAAGGCAATAGTGCGACGTGCAATCACGAGAGGACACACGTGAAGGATCGACATCGTAGCAGAGCGTTCCACCCCTCCCTTCATTCAGCAGAACCGCTTCCCGATAATAATTAGACGCTGGCTCGGCTGACTAGGCTGGCTGACATGCCTCTGGCGCCCTTTGCCTCCCATCCTTCGCGGAATGCGTATTATCGACCTACATTTTCCCACGTTCGGCCCTTTGCTCCGGAAGGATTTCTAACGAACATAATCCCTCGATGGTCGTTCGAGTCTTCTTTCACGTAGAGCATTCTTTCACGATCGATCATAGACACATATTCGATGTGTATGCCTCGATTGAGCCATAAATTGCAAGGATGAACGTTTCAAATCTTTCTTCTCTGCTCTGTATAACGGTTTCACGAGCGGTCACTTAAACTCTATTTTAATTATACCGCTCTCACAGCGGATACACGAAACCATTGATTCTCACCTTGGACTATTGGAAAGGAACCGCGGAACAAAGTATAAGGAGAAAAGGATCGTTTCGAGACCTTGGCGCCAGCAGGCAAGTATAGTACCCTTTTAATTTTCTAAACGAACGTTGTAATTAAAGAGTTTAGAACGAACGCGAGCTTCGTAACAATTAAAATAACAACCGGAGTTTCGTCGTTTTTCGAGTATGTAATCGTTTCTGAGAGTAAAAAACAACGATTTAAGTTGGTACTACATCCCTACGATAGTTATCGATAATGATGCTTCCTTGCCGTAGTAAAGCCGATCGTTACTCGGCTATATCGATACGACACGTTTCACGTCGTTAAATTCACATATGACGTTCGTATTTCGTATCATTTTTGTTTGAAATTGGGTCAATCGAGAAAGTTGTAGATCACGCTCGAGAGTAATTCGTTATAAAAATGGAAAATAATTATTAAACGAAATCGTTCGTATTAGTGTCGGAAAGGAATTCTAAAAATGCGCATAAGGATTTCGTGAAAAGAGCAAAGGAACAGTTTGAAAAGTCGAAGCTCCGAAAACGTGCCGCCAAATTTCAAGGCCGCATTAAATTAGTTTAGCTTTCGTAGAAGCGGCAAGCAACAGTTGTCTTCTACCTATCCCCAATTCCCCGATACTTCCGGACAGAAGAGCGTGCTACTTCGTGGCAGCACAATCCTCCATTGTGCTCTCGACGATGCAACGTAATGTCAGCAAACGCCTTCAAAGGTCCTCCAGGCGTGAGCGTTCAAAAGACCATTGTTCCATTCGCGTCGGAACGAGTCTACGAGTCATTCTTTTAAATTTGATTTCACCGCGTAGCTGCCTCGCCATCGACACGCAAAAGAAGCAGAGAGTGAGAGAGAAAAGGTCTCTAGAGAGACACCTTTCGTTCTTTTAGTCGTTTCTGGCTAACCGCCCTTCGCCAGAAACGCCCAACGAAATCGTACGTTCGGAGGCTGAAATTTTCTCCTTCTGTGCCTTGTGATTCGCGATAACTCCGCTCGGAGACTCGAAAATTAACGCCTTTCGAACGAGCCGAACACGAAAAGCGTTGGTCCTCTTGTGCCGACGATGCAATAAAAATGGAAATCGCTAAAACTATTTGGGGAATCCTCGTGAAGCTTTCTCGCAATTCGCGCGATCGAATCTCGATTTTCCCGCCTGAGGAAGTTTCGCGATCGCTAACCCACGATTGTCTTCTTCTCGGTCGAATTAACTGGCGAACGATCTCGTGATTCTAAAGATGTAGATTCGGCTCCTGATACAGGGGCAATAAAAATGGAAATCGCCGAGATATATCCCTGTGAGATTTACAAAAGCTTCCGGATTTTCACGTAGCACACATCGATAAATCAAAGCTTTAACTCGGATGATCCTAACACGAGAAGTAGTCTCTATCGGGTTTTATTTTATTTCACATTGATTTGATCCGCGCCGTGGAAAAGGTACTTAAAAAGGCGTCGCTAGAGAGAGAGAGAGAGAGAGAGAGAGAGAGAGAGAGAGATACAAGGTCCGAATCGCGACAGAGATAAATCTTCCATATACCTCCCGATGCTATTTCACGTACGCACAAACACACCCTTTACAATTTTTCTAGTATTCCTATTTTCTCTTTATTTCGTCATACGCGAGATCGAGATATCTATATGTATTATTGCAACGCCCGTGATACGACGGTATTATAAATCTGCGAGAAATTCTATACACGTAGATATCTATCTACGATCTATCGATCGTTCGTTTCAAAACACCCGAATGAATACTCGAACTTAGAAAAAAAAGTCCAACGATCGCTAGGATATATTTAGCGAGTATTTTATAAAAACGTATCGTTCGATAAAGTCCTACAAGAGATCCGGAAAGAAAATTTATTCACATAAGAAACTTTCTCCAACGGGCCACGCATTCAGGATGCCGCCGAGGAGCACGAGATTCTTTCGTCTTATTTCAATAAGTTGAAGTAGTAGAATTTCTGTTGCAGGATAGACATACTTGTCATGTAGATACTTTCAAATACTTTGCCCATTCTTACGTCGACGACGACGACGATGTCAACGGCTGAATCAAAAGTCGAGACGAAGTATCTCCTTCGCGGATATACGCAAAAGTGTGTAAATGAACAGAAGAAAAATATATGAAAGAATGTTAAAGTAGTCTCCGGTGAACGGTTTACACTCGCCCGGTAAAATAAGACGAATGCTCGTAATTCAGAACAGACGGTCGACGAAAAGTCACTAAAGTTCTTTGTCATCATCCAAATTGGATGCTCAGTTTTCCCTTTATACGAGAAAAGTTGAGACCACCTAAGTTCTTATCGTACTGGAAAATGTTTGAGCCGTAAGAAAAATGTCTATCTTCTTTTCCTTGAGTCATTCGAAATGAAATACGAATGTACCTACCTATCAACTAAATTACAGTTAAACAATAGCGTTACTTTCTTCTAAAGCCAAAATCGAATAGCGTAATCAACGAGTTCAACGAAAAACAAGCGAAAAAATAAAAAAGAAAAAAAAAGAAAAAAGAAATAAAATAAAAGAAACAAAGGAAAAAAGGAAAAGTTCGGTGTAAAAATAATTCTCGCGTTTTGGTGGCACCGTTAAAAGTGCGACGATTTATTTCGAGCACGCGCTCAACCCCGTTGCTATTCCCCGTCGAAAGGACAAAAAGAGGACAGGAAATTGTATCAAATTGGAGAGTATCGGGATTAAGGATCCCTCGAAAACGAAAGCGCTGGCGGTTCACCAAGCGGTAGGTTCGCACATGCCACACTGATCCACCCATTGTTGTGCAAATCCAACAAAAACCAACCCTCTAATCTCGCGAACCCACTTGAGATCGAAACGCACGCCCCACGCCCGTACAATTAATTTATATGGCTATCTAATGTACTTACGACGACGTCCTCCTCTTTCCCCTTCTCTCACCGTTATCTTAAGCTTTCATTGGATGTTCCGCGTGCCGCGCGATCGACGATAATCTAGGAATAATCCCGTCGTCTCTCGATGTCGTCTCTTTGACCTCCCGTAGATCCCTTATATTCTCTATGTCTTTTCAATTTTCCCTTCTTTCTTTTTTTCTTTTTTCTTTTTTCTTTTTTCTTTTTTCCCTCTCTCTCTCTATTTTGTTCCTTTTTATACGTATGTCGTACATATATGTGTATATCTTTGAACGATCAATCGTCCGTACAAGCCGAGCCACAATCCAACAGCTAAAGGTGATCGTCGTTGGCGTCGTGTTAGCCAATTTCATCCGTCCCGAACAAATTTGCACGGATTTACGCGTGATCGAGCACGAATCGCGGATTATGTTTTGTAATACGATAGCGATAGAAAAGGACCGAGGTGTGGATCCGATAACGAAGTTTCGATATCAAACGACGCTTTATATATGTATTTACGTCCTATATCGTTCGTGTACAGTGTACTCGCATCATATATAATTACTTTTATCGTACTGCCGCCATAACTGAATATAGTGAAATGACTTGGCGATGTCACATAATGTGGACGCGACGCGTCATTTAATTAAAGGTAGCATTGATTTACCTCAATGATTTGTTTCATTAATGTGTCTCCTACGTTTCGTTATAAACGATTTAATTAAACCATCATGAGCTCATTACCATCGCGTTAATTTGATAACACGTTTAATTAATAATAACAGCCCAGACATTTGAAACGTTTGGAAATTGTTTAAACGCGGTTTATGAAGCGTTTCGAGTCAAAATATGTTCTAATACGTTCCGAAAACCACGTGGGGATCAAAGTATGCGCGAAAGCATTGACTTTAGCAAGAAAGACAAATGCAGAGGCATACCGCATTGATCGAATAGTCAGCGGTTGGCTAGAAACGAGCTCTTCCGGTCTAACGAAGGAAGTTAATTGTGAACATCTAGCAGCTGCCTCGCTAGTCTTGTCCGTTCAGAATGTTCCTGTACCGGTATTCGGCGGAATGCCGCACAGAGGAATACCGGTATTCGCGCTGTCTCCACGACGAATGCTCTCCATGCGAATTACATACGGTCGATAACATGTGTGAATATATATACGTCTGTCTGTCTGTCTGTCTGCCTGTCTGTCTGCCTGTCTGTATCTATGTATATATATATATATATATATATATATATATATATATATATATGTGTATGTATGTATGTATCTATGTATGTACGTATGTATGTGTATGTAGAGAGCGCGAGGTGTTTACACAACCCAAATAACCGCTTCGTGCGTTTAAAGATAAAATAGAATATTTAAATTACTGCGACAACGAAATAATTAAATTTCAGGCTTGAGCTTGCTCTATATGTTTATCTAGTATTATATAAAATGAAGTTGTAACGCTAAAAGAACGTTCACGCCATAATCTATTTTGTCGACAAAACTCTTCGATTTAACAAGTACTATGAAACATTGTGTTCTCTCTTCGTCGTAAAATCTATTATTCAAGCGATCTCGTTTAGACGTCTCTGTACAGTTTGACGAAGAGACAACTTTAAACGGTGAACCCCCGTAGGAAACTCTCGTAGAGTTAGGGATAAACACTATACAGATCCATTTCCGAATAGTAGTGGGCCATTACTTAGTGGAAAGTGTACGTTCAGCCAGCGATTTTGTAAGCGACCATATCTACGTAACAGAATGTGAGAGCATGTAAACGCATCGAGATCGCAGGAGCGTGCGCGCGCGTACAAGCGTGTTTATCGAACCAGGAGTACGAGAGGATTCTGTATCGGCTACAACACAGCGGAGCGACATGGCGGACCGCTATCTTCCTGACGCTGGAATTACACCATTATTGTGCAAATTAGTGAAGACCGGCGCATGATGGCCCGGGGACGTCGAGCGGGATTAGAATTAACGCGGAACTCGTGCAGCTTCATACCAAACGCCTCGTCATATCGAGATACGGTCAATTGGCGACGCTTCTCTACGTCTTTGCATATACATAACTTCATTCTTTTTAAACGTATGTATGAGCTTATTTAACGTTAAATAAAAAATGAATAACATTGTTGAAAAGCTTACGTCTTTGAAGCGATACGCATAGACGTTATACCGCAACGTTGATCGTCGTTTCCGATCGTAAATTTATCGAAAAATCATAAGTCATGTCTCGCACGTCGATATCTATTCCGTGTGTCGGGGAGAACGCGGAATATGGCTACAGCGATACTCGACAGCTTTACGTGATCCACCGCATTGCTTTTACGCGTCGTTAATATTGCAGGAAGCATAGGCCACTACCGGCAGCAGGAGGAGGAAGGTGGGGAGGAGGGTCCAGGGAAGAGAAAAAGAGAGATAGAGAGGATAGTTGAATCATTGACATTGAAACGTGCTCGTTTTTGCTGACGGCCACAACTGGCGAGATCACACCCCGTGCTTCCAACAAAAGTGCATTGTACCATTGTATATATAAACTGTATATTCCGCAAATCGTTTCTCGCAAGCCGACTATTTGTCGCGTTTCACGACATATTGTACGTTTTCGCTTCGCTCGTAGCCATTTAACCGCGCGCGTATGCTTATTGTATACGAAACACAACATATGGCGCGAAAGTAACATCTCTATTGTGTACCCTCTGATAAATGGATGCTCGTATTTAACGCGGCTAATCGAGTCGACCGCTCGTAAGGAAGAGTAGAAGAAGAAGAAGAAGAAGAAGCAAAGAGCGCACGCGACCGAAAACCGCTACGCGGTGAGAATGTTAAAGTGCGTTACGCGTGCGCTCGTAGATACTAGAGAATTTTTTAAAAGCCACCACGGTACACGGACTCCTCCTTAATCATTCCTCCGGCAAATATGCATATATGAAACACTTGTTTGTATGCCAACTGCGATTGCGGCTTGGAATAAAGCGGTCCAAGATTCGCAGTCCGCATAACCGGATGCGCAGTTTACTCGACTTCTGAGCGCTGAAAGTGAAAAAGCGCCATTATTTTCATCGTTCCTTTATTTTTCTTCTTTCTGGAAAAGAGAAACTCATTGTATTTCTCATATTTATGTATGTGCGGATGCGTGCGCGCGTATATAGAAGATAAACATTCTGATTTGGAAGAACCACCAGACGGCTCATAAATTTCTTTTCGCGTTCTCGCAAAAACTAGATAATTAAAAAGATAATCGTTTACGGGTATATTTGGACAAAGGAAGGAAATGATAGCAACCACTATAGGATTGCACGTTTCGTCCGCTCAAACTCTGACAGGAAAGGAATAGATGTATGAATAAAGGATGAATCGTGTGGCTGGCAAAAGGTGGAATGCTGAATTAAACAATAAGCGATTCGGACTTCCGTTTCGGTGTAACACCATTTTTCCTTTCTTTCTTTTTTTTTTTTTTTTCTTTTGCTCTCTGAAAAATTAAAAGACGAGAAAATAACTTTTTCGAAAACCAAGAAAAAATTAAGTATTTCACGTTTTCTCTTTGAGTTTTCACGAATGAAACTTTAATCGAATAACGCGAAAAGAAGAAAAGGAGATTATTTGTCCGTCGCGCTTACGATTACGGCAAAATTAAATTAAAATTATTTTAAAAGTAACAATTCTCGATAATTTGTATTTTCTGCTCGTTAATAAATTTGATAAAATCTTTTCGACTCGGGTAAACGATCATTTTTATACGATTATAATTTCGTCGAAATCCCATCTCGCCGTGATTTTACAATTATATTTTCCCAACAATATTGTTTACTTTTATACACAACGAAAGGTCCGATACTCTATACCATTATATATTTTGCACCTACAATACACTTATATGCATAGTGTAAATTGGGCAGTAACGTTGATTGATGCAAGTTGAAAAATTTGTGTTTGTACACAAACACGCAACCTGCTAACGACGAAGCAGGGGAAATACAGGGCGGAAAGTTAAATCCGAATCGCATCGCGACGAATTCACATCATACGCTCGCGAAGATTAATAACGCGGGTATCCTGCTCACTAATTGAAAGGGTGGAAAGAGAGGGAGGAGATTGCGGAGGAGTAAAAAGAGGAGAGGGGAAAAGAGCGAGGGATCGGTCGCGTGCACGGTGCATATAATACTCGAGTCAGAATCTAATAACACGGTGAGCCCCGGTATACGCGTTTCTTTCGTTCCGTCGAAATCAAATTGATATATCCGCGGTGTGTGTATACACACGGCCGCTTCGCCATATGAAATCGCCACGAGCTGTCTCTTTATCTCTCTTCCTCCGTTCCTCTTTCCCTCTCCCCGCAACAAGATTATGGTAATTGACTATCCGACTTGGAAACCCCCATCAGGCATATCAATTACGTACGTATGCATCCCAACCGGGAATTTGCCTTTGATCCGCTCAAACTCCAAGGTAACACAATTCACGCCTGCGTCTAATCTCAAATGGGATTGCCTGATGGCACAAGGGACATTGAAATGGGCTTTTCCGACTTCACAAGAACGAGTCGTTTCGATAGGCACCGACCGAACGACCGGCCTCTTCTCCGCTTTTCCCCCCGCGCGTATCAATAATCTGGTTACTTCTTCCATCTCTCATTCTCTGTCTCTCTCTCTCTCTCTCTCTCTCTTGGTCATTCACCGTGCTCGTATATGCACCTATGTGTACCTACATGCTACGTATCAAGGAAATCATTTCGAGAATTTTTTTCCACGCTGACCGTTTTTACTCAGAGAATTATCTATCGTACCATATATATGCGATTAATTTTTATCGAAATTGATTTATTCGTTATCGACATGTCGATACGTTTGTAAATAATTCCATCGAGTATTTTATAAGATAAGATAAAATCTCCCTTCGGTGCCCGATCGAAGATTAAATTTTTGTGTCAAAATCTAACGTTTGTATGTGCAGATACATCCATACATCCATACATCCATACATACATACATACATACATACATACATACATATATACATACATACATACATACATACATACATACATACATACATACATATATATATATATATATATATATATATATATATATATATATTTAAATTATAGATACATTGCACACATAAGTTTCCATTGAATCGACGAATTAATGGATAATTTCATTTCATATCATTACGGAAACATCGGAAAATAGAGCTATTCGTCGAATTTACTTACGTCGGAAATTAATAATATATGTAAAGCTTTGTATCGAAACAAAGTCGATTACATAGAATGAGAGATGTCTAATGCGCTCTAGGAAGATCCAAGTTAGAACTTAAGTTGGTAGATGTCGAAAACATCGTTAGTAGACGTCACACGAACAGATATATATATACGTATATATATATATATATAGAGGAAGAGAGAGCACAATGTTCCACGATTTCATGCTTTAATAATACAGGAGAAACTCTCATCTAAGGATTGCCAAGCGACTCTTGATTCCGCCGGTGGCGTATCGTGCAAACGTTTAATCTCTTCATCTTTTCGCAAACGAATGTTTATTCGGAAAGTACGTATGTATACGAAATTCTAAAACAAAGTAAATAGAGTACTCTAAACCATGCCAGTGGCTCCAGAGGCTAGCGATCGTTTAATTGGAACGAATCACTATTTCAAATAGACTCGGCAGATGGCACGTACTTGATAAGAGGTTAAAAGTTAAGGACGTAGCGATAATTACCAATATCATATCTCGAACGGTGCGAACGCTTTACAATACGATCAATAACTTTGCTATCCTCGTTGATATATATATATATATATATATATATATATATATATATATATATATATATATATATTTACGTAGGAACAAATGAATGCGCATAAGTGTTGATCAAACATATAGGGATGCGGACGTGTTCTCAATTTCATGATAACACGAAAACGTGGATAATGCTGAGAGATCGTATCGTCGAGTAAACCAATTATATATCACAACAGATACGATATTTTCTTTTATATACTATTATATATGTACGTATGTATATAATAAAAATCGGTGATAAGTTTCATAACTAAACTACAATGACTCTACAAACATCAACGCTTTCGCACGTAACATAATAAAACGAGTTAAATCTTTGATGGCGTTTCTTGAAACGTTTGTAATGCGATAAAAGAAGCTTAGAAAAAAAGCCTGCGATAATCGTTAACCTTAAAAGAAATTTCTCTATCGTTCGACTACCACGACGTGATATAAAAGAAGTCATTCGATCTTGAAAACGATCAAAGTTCTTGCGGTTTTAGAGGCAACATGATGCGATTCATTATTTTCATGTGCCTTTTGGCGGTACAGTTCAACCATGGTCTTTCGGGTAAATCTTCAGATTTATTGTCCCACCAACGGGTCCCACCCTTTCTCTGTACGTACGTGGCGAACCCTCCGTTTTCCTATTTCAAAACGTGCGGCCTTTCTCGACTGTCCGAATCACGAGTATACCTCTCTTTCACTTTCAACGTACCTTGCATGGAATTTATTAGACATTATTCTTCTTTTCATCCCGTGACAGCAAAGACAAGGGAAGAAAAGGCGAGACATATCTACATATGGATATATATATATATATATATATATGTATATATATATATATATGTATATATATATATATACATAAGTATGTGCGGAAAAATGGAAAAATCAAGAATCATTTTTTCACGGAATACGAAGGATATTATCATTCCTCAGTTCTCCTTTATCTCACGATAAATCCATCTTCCTCGTCAATCGTTCTCCATAAAGTATCCGAAAGAAAAAGAAATGAAATATATAGCGAGTTAACTGACATGTGCTTTCAGTGAAAACGGTAATGTTTATAAGCGGAAACTCTCTGACATTAACAGTCACAGAAAGAGGTGTCAACAAATGTGTCGTCGAAACGAACAACGGACGAAGATATACTTACAAACCTGATTATAAATTTATCGATGAAAATAACAAGCTACATAGTGACATTTCTACCTGTTCGCTTTCAATAGCCAAGCCTTTCCTGAACGATACTGGATACTGGAAAATCACGCAGTATTACGAAAATAAAGAATTTCAGATTTATGACTATTACATATATTCTGAAATGGTAGAGATCGTTAATCTTATAGGGATATTAAAACATTACAAATAAATATTATAAAACGAACGTTTCCGCTATCGTTCTTTTAAATACGAGATAAATTTATTTTTACTTCTCGTACATATTGATTTCAGGTTGGTACAATCAGCCCTAGTGAAACTATAATTGTTTACGAAGGACATTACGTGACTGTAAAGATTGCAAATCAGCTTGGAGATATAATCGCCTGCAATGTGACAAACTCAAAGGTAATACTTTTCAATGCGTTATTCTTATCGATATCCAAGTGTAATAACACAGGGCCGAATATTTATAACTTATTCATTTTCATTTATTATTTTAGAAAGAGACATTCGACGTTTTATCCGAGAGCAAAAGAAACGTTGAAAAATACGGTCGTTGTGGTGTTCGAATTTTGATAAATTCGGAACACCACGGTAAATGGCATCTCTATGCGATTTACAAAACTAACGAGCTCGTATCTGCTAAATTCAATCTTGATGTACAAAATGAGGATAAAGTCATAAAAGAACAGGTAGTTTTGTAAAATTGAAGAATTCTATTGATCGAATCTGGACAAGAAAATATTGGTCGGTATTAAAAAATCAGGTCTCTCTAAATAATGCACATTGGTCGTCTTCGGCTTTCAACGAAACTAGTTAAAACGAAAGGGAATGAAGCAAGTATAATTAAAAATTGAAAAGCGACAGGTTGAAGGAACTATCGTCTCATGAAGTTCCAACTGGTGTTTCGGTGACCCTCCCTTTGGCCGATGTTGGAAGGGTCCATTCTCGAAATTCTTTCTCTCGCCTCGGTACAATCGATGCGATAGAACGACTAAACTTGCCCGTTCGACTCGCACTCGAACATTTTCTACGATGTAGCAATGGTAGGAGGGGAAAAGAGGGTAGCCTGATGGTAAATCTTGTCGCCGAAAAGAGGGTCCGAAGAATAGAATGAAAAGCTCTTAGTCTATACACGATCTCTCTTAAATTTCTGTTTAGAATTTGACAGTGATTTTCTCTTAAGTGAAAAACGATTTAAACGCCACGTGTCTCCTTTAAGCAAGCCGTTTTACTTTTACTACTTATGAACGATTTTATTTGACTTTTTTTTAACAAACCTTTCATACTCAGTCCTCTCTAAACGAAATCCTCCGAAGTGTTCGATTAAATTCTCAGGAATCGGATAAATAGAGGGATACAATTGATAGTACGAGAAGATGGTACGACACTTTCGGAAACATTTCGATGTTCTCCAGAAACACGTTGGATCATCGATATCGCTAACGGAAACACACCGGTAACGATATCAGTGTGACAAGAGAGAGAGAGAGAGAGAGAGAGAGAGACAAAGAGAGTTTCACTTAGTTTAGAGCATGAAGTTACATCAACTCACAGTCGGTTAGTATAATGGAGGTTTGGCGACGTAGTCGGGTTTGGATTAATGGTGCTAAAGGAAGCAAGGAGAGGTATCGCGTCACTCCAGAAAATACGAGCCGTCGTGACGCGTAAATATTTCTCAACGAGATTCCTTCAACGTTAAGAAATCCTTTCGACATCTTATCCTTTATATAGGAACAATTTGTAAGGATCGATAAATTCTACCCGTGATCGAAAGTACGTAACTCTTCCCTACAAAGACACATTAATTTTCCTTTTGTAAAATACAAGCACGTTTACATGAATTTTATTAACATTATCTTTTGCTATATTTTTTTTTTCCTTTTTTCAAGCGATAATCCTTATCGAATTCACAACGCCCACATATAATTGTTCTAATAATTGACCGATTTACAATATTATCTGATCGATCTCCGAACCAATTTAATTACCATTTATACTCGAATGAAATATTTTTCGCTTTATTTCTCCATAATTCTATTTCGTCGTTGTTATCCAATTTTCATTCTCAATGATTCATTCGAATATGTCACTTAATTATAATGTCTTGTTGATGCAGCAAAATATAACGTTGGAATTGCGGTCACCAGCCAAGATAACTCTCGGCAACATTAAATCGACGTATTGTCAGCTGACAGATTCTCATGGCGTGAAATTGCCCTTGACGATCGGAAAATGTGAATATGACATTGCAATCGTCACTCCGTACTACGACGGACTTTGGAAGGCTCGTTATGGATTAAGGGGAAGACTCATTCCGGTCGAAGTCGACATCATGATTACAACTTACGGTGAGAGGAGACTTTCGAGCCTTCGAATGGAAAGTCTTCGAAACGGACGCGGAAAGAATGTTTCCTTCGAGGGGAAATCTATTGTTGTCCATCCATAAAGGTCCCGATTGTCCTTTCAGACGCACGACATTTCAACGTTGGCGTCTTATATTCGCGAAAATGGAGAAACCCCGGCGTACTCTCGGTGATTTCACGAAATTCCAGACGGAATATTAATCGTCGCGTTGGCAACGAAAAATAGGCATGTTTCCGCAGTACCTCGACAATTTCTCTCTCTCTCTCTCTTTCACTACGTATATGTATATTTTCTTCCGTCCTCTATAATACTTAACTTGCCGCAAAACGTTATAAATCTGTCTCGGAAAACGATTGATCGTCTTCGTCGAAACAATCTCGTATTCTAAATGCATGCATTAATTAATTAATGAAATGAAAATGTGATTATTATAGACCCAGACGCTGTTATTACTAACGTCAACGTCACTAAAGATGAAGTTAATATACTCTGTCGTGTACGCAAACGTACTCTACAGGATTGTCTTCAATATTGTCTCTTTATCAGCCCAAATGGTACAACGTTGGAGATTAGCCCAGGTGTCGGAAGTGGCAAGTACGTGAGCAAACGCATTTCAACCAGTAATTTTTCAATGGGATTATCTATAAAGAAGATTACACGAAATAATATTAAAGTTGATGGGGTGTGTAACGCGCATCGTACGTTGTTATCGCGCTTTACGACCAAGCGAATATACAAGATAAAAAAAAATACCATTAAAAGAAATTAGCTGGAAGTCGCTTTAACTAAAGTTTAGTCTTTGATTTATGCGATTTTTAAACGACAAAAGAAAATGAACGAATTAAAGATTTTGGGAAAAAAAAATGAATTGAATATCTTTGATAAACGTTCGTGAAATATGCAAAAGGACGATGAGTGTCGAATACAGTAGCGCACTATGGGTTAATGCTACCATTGTACAATATATCTATGGTTCATTTATACGTTTCCCCTTTTTTATCCTTTTTACTTTTTTATTGACACACACCTTTGTCTTCTCAGCTATGGGTGTAACGCGTCGGCTCGTAAAATAGTGCGGCATTGTATTACGCGATATGGTCAACAGCACCGCGATTATTTATTGCCACGCATAGACTAATAAAGTGGAACAAACGAACGTACGCGTATCTGTAGGCTTTAAAAAATTTTTACGAGTTTTACGTCGCAGTCCCACGCGTATATGAGCGTACCCGTAAAGTTAAGTAATCCGTAACATGAAATATGCACGAAAAACGAGTACATTTCATGAGTAAAATGCAATTCGAATAGGGAAATGTCTAAAAATTAAAGAAAAAAGAAAGATTATTCGCGCCTATCCGATGTATTCGTTTCCAAATCGAATCAAAATTATTTATTGACTTTTAACGCTTTTAAACCCACAGATACCAGTTTTATCAAGGAACAAATGAGGAAATAACTTGCGGTATGACGATTCATCAGCCAGAAGAATATGATTATGGTCTATGGAGATGCGAGATGGCAATGAAATATCTATCAGGATTAGATGCACGATATGGTTCTATCTTGTATCTTGACTACAATCAATCACAAGATCCAACGAATTACAAATTTTTATTGCCAAGGAACATTAATACTTTTGCCGAAAATGTGATGGTTAAACGAAACGACAGTTTCACGGTAATTACCAATCATTATATACCGAATTACTTCGATATACATAACGAGCAACATCGATTTCTAGATCAAGTGTAGTACCAATATGGTCTTGAATTATTGTTGGCTCCGAAGTCCAATTGGAACAACATATTCTATCATCACGGACAAAGAAAAGAAAAATGCTTTACCGCCTAGAACGCTTTTTTACGAGGGCCTTGGTTTCTCGCAAGGTGAATGCGGTGCATTTATAAACAATGCCGTGAACGAGCATCAGGGCAAATGGAGTTGTTACATGGGTATTAAAAATTATAGCGAGGTAGAAGCCACCATATGGGTCACCGTTACAGGTCGATAAATTTTAATTGAGAATTATTTAAATCTCACTGGCACGGCTCATTTGCTGATAATAATAAGAACAATATTTCAAATGATGCAATAAATGTTACGAAAGCTCCAATACAATTATTTAAAATTACATGAATAATAATTACAGAAAAAACGTTTCGTGCCAATAAGGCGTCCTCATATGTAACTCGTTTATTTGCATATCCAATGAATATTATTTTACAGATAGTTACGTGTTCGCGGAAAAAAAGGAAGTGACGTTTAATGGACGTAACAACTTGAATTTATCTTGTCACCTTCTTACCAATTTAAGTAATAGTATCGATTATTGTCGATGGATACGACCGGACGGACGTGGCATTCACGATGACACGGTGAATCATCGATACGCACCCGAGATGTACGAGAGACGTTGCGAACTAATTATTCTCGGTAAGTATGACTAGCGACAATATTCTATCTTGATCGATAAGGATTAGAGTTTTAACGTGGCATGTCGCGTTAAAAATCTAATCCAATAAACTTTTCCAGCGTGCATACTTTTCCAACGAGCAATTGTACAGCGCAAATATTCATGAATTTTCGTCGTTTTTAATAAAGTCGCCCGCTAAAATTCTTCACTTTTTTTTCATATTTTTTTTTTAATTTTATTTTTTTCTTTCTTTTTTCCTTTTTTCCTTTTACAAAGCATAATAAACGCATACCATCGAAAATAAGCATAATGTTGGTTTATTATTAATTAAATTTCAAATTATTGTCATAAAGTACCAAATTATACGAAACAAACGTTCTCTCGCTACGCGTTCTAGTTTATAATTATTTTTCAAGCCAAACAAAATAACGATTCAAAACAATTCAAAACATAAATATCGCGATATTATGAAGGTAAAAATAGGATGTTGGTGAGATCGATTACGCATTCGATCTACTTTGCTTTCAAAAAAAAAAAACCTGCTCGTAGTCAGTCGCGCGCATGCTTTTATTTTCAAAGAACCTATAATTCTATTTCTCGTTTCTCGCGTTCAAAGAGCAAAGCCAGCGTTTCCGCCTGAAGAATACCAACTACGGGAAATAGTGACGCGCTTTCCCGAATAAAAATCGATTCAGGGCTTACCGAGAAGCGAGCCGCGAAACTATGAGATCGGCTACCTCCGAGAAAAAGTTTAGTTCGAATGAAAATTTCCATTCGCGTCGTGGAGGATATCGTCGAATCCTCTCCACCGTCCCCTTCACCTCGTTATTGAACCGAGAGATCTCAGCTTTCGTAAAATCGAAAAGTTTCTTTTTCACGCACTTCGATATTCCTTTCAGGAAAGAAATTTCAAGCAGAGGACGTGGGCCGTTGGACCTGCGTCGCCGGTCTCACCGGGGAAAACATCCAAGAGGTGTCTACCGGCATATACGTAAATACGACGGTTATACAGTCAACAATTCTAACCGGTATCATAACCGGTACTTGCGTCTTTTTGATCATCTCTGTGACTATCGCCATTTTTACGAACTTCTGTAAGAAGGAATCAGTCGCAACTTTATCGAAGTATCCACCTCCATACGACACGGTTATACATTAATGAAATCCCAACGAAATCGATGATATAGATGCGATATAATTACGAGGACTAAATCGATACATATACCTGTCGAACGATCGAATCCGAAATCGTTCCGGAGGAATCACTCATCGTGAATACGTTAAAACGTAGGAAAAAAGCTATGCGATTTCTATGGGAATGTCGATGGTAAAGGTTTCTAAATTCGCCGATAGACAGTTCATTTATTCTGTAAAGTTTTAAAATCTATTGTACGAGAGTTTATTAAAGGTTTGACGTTCCTTCTAAAGGTTACGGCCCTTCCTTCTTTTTTTTCTTCTTTCTTTAGAAAAACATGAATATTCTTCAACTATCCCTGTTCACCGTAAACCGATAACGAGTTATCGAGTTTTGTCAAACTGTTTCTCCTCTTTTGTTATTTATTTACTCAACTTCCATTTAAAGAACTTCCGTTTAAAATGGTTTCGATTTTGAAGCAACACGTTCGACATCCGCAACGTTTGTATCAGACATTTTTAAAAGATCAATGATAGCCCTGAGTACAATTTTTTCCTCGTTAAAGTATCTTTTTTCGTATAATGATAATCGGCTTTCTGTGATTTACTATACTCCATTCCCCTCGTTACGAAGATACTCGAACGCCATAATTTATATCATTTATTTGATGAATTCATCTCTATCGATCGTGCGCCATTCTAAAACATTCTATAGGAAAATTTTTGCTCCTTTCCTATCGGCTAAAACCATTGAATTCTTCTCGCAAGATGCGTATCTCCGTTTTGTTTGGAATTTAAAAGACAGAATCCCCCGAGTTTATATCGACTATATGACGAGTGGAACATTCAAGAATAGAAAAATCGTCGACGCTCTATCTCGGGAGAGAGAGAAGGAAGCGAAAAGAGAGAGAGAGAGAGAGAGAGAGAGAGAGAGAGAGACAGAACGTTGACAAACTCTCGTCCCATCGGCAAAGCAACCCCTCGTGTTTGCCTCTAGTATACTTCGCACGTCGAAGGGGCGAAATCACATTCGTGCACGTTTACAAACACCCATAGGATGAATTTACATGTGCGACAAATAAACGTGTATATGTGTGTGTGTGTGTGTGTTTTTGACGCCATCCGATTTCGAACTGAACGAAGAAGAAGTAAAAGCATAAGTGTAGAAATTTAATAAGATACGACGAATAATTTATAAACTCTTAAGCTTATAAAGGTATCACAAACTTGTAATGAAAAAGCATAGGATTACTTATTTTTTAACAAACTATAGATCTTTAAAAAATTACTTGAATAAGAAATCAAATTGTTTGAAGGATGAATTGTAAAAGAAAAAAAAAAAAAAAAAAGAGAAAAACGAAGAAGAGAGATCCTACGCCATTGAAGATGGATGCACGAGAGCAGTTGCACATTACAAGTATCTATCCGGACGCACGTATGTGCATAGCTAACGCTTCTTTTCTTTCATTTTCTGTTTACGCACGTGACTGCATGAGCGCACACATGAGCACGCAAAGGCAAAAACAAGGTACGTGTACGTGCAAGAGAGCGAACCTACTACCACCGGCATGGCCACACAACGTTTTCAGAATTGCCTCCTCCGTCCTACGCTCTCGTGGTCACTCCTAATAAGATTTACTGCATAACGCGTACGCACGCAAGCACACACGCTTTATTTCTACCTTTACGCCCAAAAATTCCCAGTTTATGCGACGTTTATTAACGATATTTTTTTTCTTTTTTCTTTCTTTCTTTCTTTATAAGTTCCCCCTTTCTCGCACATTCATTTTGATTTTCTATTACAAAATGTCGCCTAAGGTCATAATACTACGTATCCTATTAACGTATCGTATTATGCATCAGGTTACTCTTTCAAGAAGATATTCATATCGTTGCTTCAATCTATATAAATAAACGTCTGAATAATTTCATAGGATAGAAGAATATTGTTGACGAAGTGCATAAACTTTGTAAAGAATCGCGAGGGCAATGAACTCGGGATCTATCTTTTTCATGAAATTAAAGAAGATACGTCGATTCGGAAGATATCTCAAAACGGAGATGCTTCCTTCACGTTGCATTACCTTTCTTTAATTTTGTTTTTATTTATTTATTTTCTTTTTTCTTTAATCTTCATTAAGCAAAGATCTCTATCCGCTTTCCTCTTTACCCAATCAAATCCAATCAATGAATTTAAAGAATAGTTCTATTGGTACTCGCTGTATTGTGAGAATTGACAATAGGAATCTCGAAGCTATCGGAGCAACTGACAACATCGGGAGATAGAAAATCGTTCGTGTGCGTCACACGAACGATTCGCGCACGTGACCGAACGCGTGTACGCACGTACCTAGAGAACACGACAGATGCACGCGAAAATAGCAAAGAGGCAAAGAGAGAGAGAGAGAGAGAGAGAGAGAATGAGATAGAGATGAAGAGAGTGGCGTCACCTCGATTATCCCAGGATCCGTGGTCCAGAGAGCTTCGAGAGCCATCGTTCCGTTCTCCTCTTATCTTCGCTTTCTCTCTCTCTCTCTCTCTCTCTCTCTCTCTCTCTCTCTCTCTCTCTCTCTCTCTCTCTTTCCTCTTTCGTAGCAATAACATCCGAACCGGTGGTGGTAAAGGATAATAAACTTGAGAGTTGGCAATCGCTTTTCGACGTTGGCGCGGTACGCGAACTTCTGACGAACCAATTAGAGAAGCAGACGCCGGGCAATCAGACTACCGTGCGCATTGTTACGTAAATCCTATTCGGTCCGTTGCGGTTTGAAAACGTAACTATCGCGATAGAAGACGCTCGCCTTTCCTCGTTCACTCCTTCCCATCCACGAACATCATTAATGGATTTTTCTTTTTTTTTTTTTCTTTTTTTTTCTTTTTTTTTCTTTTTTTTTTTTTTTTTTTTTTTTTTTATTATGAAAGAAAAATTCCGGCCAAAGTAACTTTAATATCATGGCCCGGATGGATTATTTGCGATTTTCGAGACTTCACGTTCGTTACGAGAAAAATCAACGAATTAAATCCGTTAAGAATGGCGAGATTCTTTGTTGGAAATATAATTTCCTCACTGGCTCCTAGCCATAACGATCATTTGTCTTCGAAGAAATGACGACTGTGATATACACGTGTATATCTATAAATATACACGTATATAATAGTTCAATTCGGTTCCCTCGGATGAATTTGTGTTAACGCGGATACTATTTACATAATCTTTACATAAATCTGACTGGACTGCTGAATGAATTATTATTCCAACGTATCTATCCGGCGGATTAATGAATACAGCTACGAGATCTTCGATACGGAACCATCTCGAATCGAACGTTCTCATAACTTTAGTGGGTGCATACCAAAGGCAGAAGAGGGATGGCCGTAAAATCAATAGGAATACGGTATTGCGGATTACGGTATATTATTTTGAGTTATCCAATGCCCATCCATTGAAATTTGTATTTACGTTTTAATTATTCGTTTCTTAGAACGATGCAACGACAATCTCGAGGTTTATCGACCTTACGGATTCCACTTAGTTATTTCGTACGTAGGAAGCGTACGCTCGAATAGTTTCCGCGGGGTTTTCGCAGTCGTTAGAACGGAACGTTTAATTATGAAGCACGTCGGTGCGAGTAATCGTTTCAGCCGATAAAAGGGAAAACAACGTGAATGGTAGAGAGTTTCCACGGAGATTTTCACCCTTCGAGTACTCGTCCGGGGCTTAAAAAATTTCACCGCCGCTCTACGCTCGCAGCGTACTAAAAACAACGGATTTGCGATCTTCTCCCTTCTTTTTTCTTTTTTTCTCTTTATTTTCGTTTGTCTTTGAATGAAGTCAAAGAAAATATCAACGAATTGACGAAAAATAGTGACGAAAATATAAAATCGATAAGACCCCGTTTGTTTCTTATATTACTACCGAAAATATAAAGAAATGCGCTGGTTTATAATCTGTTTACTAATTGTAAGCTAAAATTTCAATAACTAGAATGAATCGCATTTTTATGAAAGAAGAATCGATCTCCGTTTCCTCCTTTATACTTTTCTTTCTTTATTCAAGTCTGCCTATTGATAGGATCTGGTGCTCGGGTGGTCCGATTTCGCTAGCTTCTGACGTCATTAAAAGGAGACGACCAACGCGATAATAAGCTTTTCGATTTGTGAGCAAGCGAACTCGTTTCGTCGCCGATCCGCTTTGCTCGGGGCGTTGGACTTGAGAGTCCGTTGAAAGAAACACACACGCGCGTACACACACACACACACACACACACACACACGCTCTTCCTTTTACTTTTTTTTTCTCGTCTCTATTACCTTTCCTATCTTGTATCCATGGACCAAGCTAACATCCGTGAGTCGGTAAGAGAACTCGAGCTGCTGATACAGAACCGAGAGGAAAACTACAATGAAGGAGGGAGAGAGAGAGAGAAAGAGAGAGAGAGAGAGAGAGAGGAGGAGGAGAACGAATACGTGGGCGGTCAAAGCGGAACCTTCTGCGAGTCGCACTCGTAACAACGAAGCGAGACGCGATAAATCCCGGACTGATATCTTGAGCCTCGAGTTAATCCACCGCGTAGATTACTTCTCATTGCTTAATACGTCCGGATGCACACACATGTAAGCGAGCAAACGAAGAATTTCTATGAATGTTTCCGACTATACATTTATATACAACTTTATCTAGGAAATATCTGTATCTGTAAACGGCGTATTTGTAGGGAAGAAGAAGCATTGTGTTTGCACAGATATCTATGTATGTACCGTTCGTACATACGTATATACGTAGACACAGTATGTACGTAGACTTAGAGATGGTAACAAAGAGGAGGCGGAGGAATCACAAGAAGGAAAGATTGCCAACGCGCAAGTAATTTCGCGGGATTAATATTTAATATCCTGGAGAACGAGGAAGGGAGCGGCAGTCCTCTATCTCTCTCTCTCTCTCTCTCTGTCTCTCTACCCCTCTCCCTCTCGTCTTCCTTCTTTTTCTTCCTCCTTCGAATTGAAACTCAGCACCCTTTTCTCCTCCTCCACAGCTTCATCGACTTCAGACGACCTCAATGAACTATCTCGACGTTCGTTATCATCCCCTACGATACACGACTCGTTCGATTCGTGTACGACGAACGAACATACGGGTTCTCTCCTTCGGAGAGAAAGGCAAGTCGGCACTTGACCCAAACGTGCTAGGATAAGAGCGAAAAGAGAGATTGGGTTTTACTACCGTCAGAAAACAGTTCGAAAGCGCGGTATTACCGGCTGCTACCGCTCGTCGTACGAAAGTCGATCGAGCTTTCTCTTCCGTAGATCGGCGTTACTATCACCATTACACGTCCCTCGAAATACCGTCGTGCAATCATACGCGCTTCAAAGCGATGTACTCGCGACCCATATCGCAATTTTCCCTTCTAAAAGAAGCTCTCGATACGATGGTAGTTCTCCCAAGTACTCGTTTGCAAAAATCACAAACGTTCTACTTGTTGGAAAGAGGAAGAAATATGAACGGACCTTTACGCAGAAAACGTTATATCCATCCGTGGATTATTCGAGTTCCCTTGAGATTTAATCTGGTATACAGCCATGTACCGAAGCACTTAAAACGTCGCTTCATTTCTTCTTCCTTTAGGTAAAGGTAAAAAAGAAAAATCATTGATCGGTTTCTAGAATCGATCGGATTATAAATAATTACACCTAAGTCGTATTCGATCATGTCATCGTGTTTACCCGTCATCCCTCGATGTAGAGACGAGAAAGTCAAAAATCTAATAGATTAACACGTAGCTAGAAAATCGATGTATCGATAGAGAATCGATTGATCGGCTTATCTATCCTGGACCCACTCGTTATTCAAAAGTGACAGATTCCTGTCGGCCGCGATATCGTTGTCATAGATAAACTTAAGCGTTAGCGAATCGCATTCGTGTCAGTGGAGAGGTATGCACGTAGGCATATCCGCTAGGAATGTCATATCTGTTGACAGCATGACCCGGAAGCATCTCGCATCAGTGGAAACTTGTAACGCGTCTCCGCGATGCACGTTTCGCGTATTGTCCCAGCCGCGTTCAGCTGAAACATTCGCCCATCCTAATTTCATTCGTCCTCGCCCTCGCGAACACGACGGGTATCGTTGTACCGTGTCTCGTATTTGACGTTCGGAAAATTATCGATGATAACAAGGAAACGATCGTTCGAATGATTCGAATGATTGAAAATAACGGAACGAACAAACGACAACGATCGGTGAATTCTAGCGTAAAACGAAAATTAAAAATATTCCTATCGACTCTATCTCGAAATTTTCAATAAACTTAAAAATGAGCATTTTTAATGAAACTCACGCGCGCACACACACCACTCGTCGAAATGAATAAACGAACATACGAATTCCCAGCCACTTCTCACGAACTACGTATGTACGTGAACCGCATACGATTCAATCTCGCGATCAAGGAGTTTTCGAGGAACGAAGAAGAAGGAAATCGAAATCGATTGTTCGATATCGAATAGTCGCCATCGACCGGAAAGAACAAAAAAATCAATGTTCGAGCAATACGTGCAGCTAGAGAGCAATGGACTCAGCGGAAGGGGTCAAGTGTTTATGGAGAAGAAGAAAAGGGGGTCATGGACAATCGAATCTCTTACTAAAACCGATTGGACCGCTGGCTATTTCATCTACAGGGGGACCCTTAAAGCTGCCTTTTGTAAAATTCCGTCGTGCACACGGTTCGCGGACGACCACTGGACTAGAGTATAAGGGAGAGAGAGAGAGAGAGAGAGAGAGACACGTGTGGAAAACGCGTTAGCTGCGGTCTCTCGTTGGTTTCAATTATCTAATTGAAAGTGCCAGCGTGCTGCCCCCTCTTATCCAACACAGGGACGTACATCTATACGCGTGTACATACATGAACAGAAAACCCATAGCAAGCCCGATGAGCGAAGCTCGTCGAACGTTTCCCCCTTTCGAAGCCGCCCTTAGAGTGGGTCACTCGCACCCTTAACCTCCGATAAATCGCTCTTACCTACCGTTTCTCTTACGAGCAAGCCCTAAAACTACGCCACTTGCCAATAACCGTTAAGGATACCCGTTCGCTTTTGTTACAGGCTGCTGGTGAGAATGAAAAAGAGAGAGAAAGAGATAGATGCAACAAGAACGAAATATATAGGGTGAGAAAAAGAAAGAAAGAGAAAAGGAGAGAATCGAACAACGAAGGCAATAAACGCAAACGCAGGAAAACGCGTGTCTGCTTTGCTGACGCGGTTATCCGCGCTTTTAGATCCACAATTACACACGATGCACACCGCATTACACGCATTTTTCCGCCTACGAAGGAAAAGAGAGAGAGAGAGAGAGAGAGAGAGAAAACACCAGGGTGGCTTCGTTTCCGTGCGTTATCGCTCGCAAAGCCATGAATTGTGCGAAAGGTAAGGAGTAGGTGCTCGTTGTTAACAACTTGCAAACGCGAACATCTCCAGAGGAAAGTTTTCTGCAGATCTAAGTAAAAATCTTTTCCAACTAAAATCAGTATTTTGCCTTCGCCTTAGCTCATACGTACATAAGGATGTTGATTTCTCTATTTGAAGAAATTCGTGTCTTCTAAATGATTAGGCGCTTATTTCATAATTTTCGTTTCTCTTTGTATCTCTATAAATATTCCAACAAATCCTCATAAATTTTCATCGCTATAAATCTCTATAAATTTTCCAATGCATACACTTTCGAAGAATGTTAAGACCCTTCAATTTTATTAACGTCCTAATGTTCGCTCGTGAATACGGCACGCGGATGGAAACATTTAATTAAAATACGCAAGCCGATTTAATGAAACATTTGTATTTAATTTGATTATTATTAAAGCTAACGTGTCCATGGTAAATTAAGCGAAAGAATTTCAAGTAATTTTCCCTTTTAATCGGACAAAAAAAAAATATTCCATAGGTACTCGATTGTTGGATAATTTTACTCGTGAAAAACACGAGGAACGAAAAAACGAGGAGAATTTTACACGATATATATTATACGAACGATATTCGTATTTGTATATACATAGCTTGTCTCTTTACGAGGACGATCAACGATTCACGTTTTCGCTTATCCACTGCGACAAAATAATCGATTATATTATACCGCGGCATCCGTGTATATCTTGCGTACCGATGTACTAATAAATCCTATTAGCAGTATCTATTTATATAGAAATAATAGAAAAATTCGTCTATTTATAATTTATACGATCATTCGAGATCGCTCGTTCGTATTCACGAGACACGTTTCAGTATGGCTACTCGTCGTCGTAAAAATACCTACGAACGAAAATTGAAGTTAAAACTTCAACGAGTAGTTATATTTATTTTTCGAGTGAAATACAAGTCGTGCCATACAGATTGGAAATGAAAATTTGTTTATTCTTAAAATAACAAAGATTAAATGTACTAACTGGGATAATAAATTCCTATGAAATCTATAGTAAAATCGATCCTTAAAGTATTATTAGAAAATGAAAATGAAGAATGGGAATAAGAGAGGAAAATGAGTTTAAGTAGATAAATGCTAAGTTCGACGAAAAGGAACGGTAAACGGGTTCGATGGCAACCACACGTGAAAATCAAATTTAGATCCCGAAGGCTAAGCGAAATCGGAAGACACGCTTTGCTCGGGCGAGTTCCTACCGATCTTCATTCTCTCAGAAACTTTATTGAAGAGAACAACGAAGGTTAGTTCGTTGGAGTGGCCGATGTATCGACTCGAATCGACCGTCGTCGTGGAGTCCTCCAAGCAAATAGAGGAAAACAACTATTAGCGAATCACACGAGTACCGGCAAACGGTCCGTAAACTTGGAATACGCGCAACGTTACGCCCGAAACTACGCCCGATAAAGTTTTATATGTGTTGAGCCGAGCGTGTGGGAGAATATCGTTTTCTCTCTTTCCCTCGGCGCGAACACGCCGTGAAACTTCTACACAATTATATACGTTAAACCTCTCCATCTGAGACCAGCACCTATTTTCCCGACGGCATGGAAAATTCGATCGGACGTGTTCTTAAAAAGCATTTATACCACGATTCACGATAAACGGCTATAAAAAGTATTGAAACGACAAATAAAACTAACTCACAAGAGCGGATTTAAATTGCCGTAAAAATCTCCCCTCTCCCGCCGCCCCCCCCCCTCCCTCCCTCTCTCTCTCTCTGGAATTTGTTTTTCTCATTCATCGATGAATAAAACAAATGTAGGAATATTCGTCAGACAAGTACGATTTAAAAATGGAAAAGTAAATTGACACGCAAAGTTAAACGAGTATTCGCGCGAGTACTTTTGTCAAGTTTCAAGCCAGTTATAAACAGTTCCAATAATTTCGACGAGTGAAAATCGTTAGCGCTCCGCTCATCGACTTTTGGACTAACGTTATCTGATTGGTGCTGGCGACCGGATATGTACATACATACGCTCTCGAACAGCCGAATATGGACGTCGAGCATTGGAATATCGCGTATGTAAATTTTAATCCCCAGATTAAAGCGCAATAAATAAAAGCTTCCTTCATATTAACAATCATCGGTAAACTATAAGCTCTGACGCGGGGTATCCGCTTGTGCGCGCATTGAAATACATCGATCGAAAATTGAATCGAAAATCAAATTCTAGGTGAGAAGGAAGGCATTACAACTAAACCAACTAAATTTATTCGTTTCTTCGGTTTTTTTCACTCGCAAGGATTAAATGGAGTACGATCCCGTGTAACATAAATTATCAGCTTGTTACCAATGCAAGAAATACAATCGACCAACGTTAAATTCGCTGGATCAGGATGGACGGAGAAAATAAAATAGAAAAAAAGTGCGGCGTAATAGCGCTCGAAAAGTTGGTCCTCGGGAATAGGGCGTGAGGTAAAGGATTAGAGGGCCGTAAACATCGACGTTATTGCAGGAACGGTTCGGGCTCGCAAAGGGATAGAGAGAGGGATAGAGAGAGGGAGAGAGAGAGAGAGAGAGAGAGAGAGAGAGAGAAAGCGTATGAGGGGTCCACGTCGAAACAACATTTTTCTCTATAAATTTGAAACGTGGTTCTCAATAAAGTACTATACCGTGTCGTCCGTATACGCGTCCGCTTCCGGACAGGATGAGTACAACAGAGAAATAGAGAGATGCTGGTAGATGTGTAGTATATACCGGGTGGCGAGCGGGCGCGTGCACGGAAATGTCGAGTGCAATTCGACGCGTCGATGGAAAAGCTCATCGCGTCGTGTCGCGTCGTGTCGCGTCGGTGGTGCTGGGACCGGAGCTATATTTGCGAAGCGCGTTTCCGTGTGCTTTTACGGTGATCAGTCTCGGCTTTTGCTCCGCGGCTAGAACGCCAGGTTGAAAACGGATGGGAAGCATAGCATTAAAAGCGGATGCTTGCAGCCACATTTTTTGCAACCTCCCGCGAGCGAACGAGTTTGGTCGCGTGACTCACGTGAAGAAGGAAGGAAGAAAGGATGGATGAGAAAGAAGAGAAAAAGTGGGAGAGAGAGAGAGAGAGAGAGAGAGAGAGAGAGAGAGAGGGAAGGAGGGAAGGAAACCTTCTTCATCGAAAGGAAGGCAGAAAATCGAGGGAAACTTTCTTCCTCCTTTCCCTCTCTCT
Organism: Vespa velutina; assembly: GCF_912470025.1. Taxonomy (NCBI): domain Eukaryota; kingdom Metazoa; phylum Arthropoda; class Insecta; order Hymenoptera; family Vespidae; genus Vespa; species Vespa velutina. The sequence continues at coordinate 542,998 of NC_062194.1, forward strand.
TTCTCTCCACTTCGGTTGTGAGCTTTCAAAGTACACAACGAACTCGAATTATCATCCGAGCGAAATATTCCTGTCCGCCGGAGAAGAGCTTTTACACTGGGTATAGGGTAAACTTCGATGTATCGAAGTACCGTGCTTTTAACTTTACCGGGAAACTTTGGCCAGGAACAAATGTAGTCGTCGAAGCATGAGTTTCTTCGAGAGCATGGAACGTTCGTCTTACGTGCACGTAAAATACCGTCGTGTCAAACGTTAGAAACTATTCGTCAAGCACTCGCTAGCTAAGTATCGTATTTCGCGAGCTAAACAAAAAGTACAACTCGAAGAGTACGACTAATCCGCAACACGTGTCGCCAACATCCCTCCAGATGTGGACGGATCCAACGATAAAACGTGGACGTTCATTTCTTCGCGCGTCTCTTCGACGAACATCACCTCCTACAATATTCCCTTGACTTTTGTGTTTCTACACAGAATCCACGGGAGTATCTCGAACCCTCCCAAGTTTCGATGGGAATACGCGCAGGCATCCTAATCGCATCTTAATCTAGTCGAGAAAGCACAGAGCCCACCGTGCGATCCGCAGGATTCACGATTCAAGAGGGGTGACTAGCACTTGCCAGAAGCCAGAAAGAGGCAGATAGATCGAGTATAAGAGAAGGAGAACCACGCCTATTCCATCTGCAACGCCTAGAGCCCTGTGAGCTTGATCCCTTAGCGAGTACGTAAAACTAAGTCTCGAAATAATTCAATAACCTTGTTATATAGTAAGCAACGCCCCCTTCCAAGAGGGACGTTCCGGTCCTTTCCTAAAGCCCTTGCCCAGTGTAGCACACGCGCCCTCCTATGTAACCGTCCTCTCGACGTAAGGCGAATTAACCTCTCACCAAATGAATTTTATATTGAAACGCACTGTCCCCGAACGTAAAACTCGTAAAATGTAACTTCGTATATGAATTCGTGAATTTTATGTAAAAGTTGACGATGAAATATTCGATAATTTTTCAAAAACAAATATATATGCTATTATTTAAATATTATTATCGAAACAAGATTATTGAAACAGCTACAGCGATTAGCTCGATAATACTTACCTTACTTGATTTAGATTCAGTTTGATCGCAAGTAATATCCAATATCCATATCTTACCACGTAGAGGTTGCTGCATATGAAGATCCATGGACTGAAATAACATATTAATTAATCATGTTTAATGAACCTTCCTTCGACTCGATCAAAGTCGATCGAAGGTACTTACATTAACCGCGACTTTGCCCTAACCTATCCGCGAGAGTACCATAGATTCTCTCTCACACACACGCACTATCTCTCTCTCACCACACGCACTATCTCTCTCTCACACACACTAACTCTCTCTCTCTCTCTCTCTCTCTCTCTCTCTCTCTCTCTCTCTCTCTCTCTCTCTCTCTCTACGCATACGAATATGTAAGTATATTTAGGTTATACCTACGATGAAAGTCGAATATGATACGAAATTCAATCGACGACGATTAATTAATTACCAATTATTAACTTGAGTGTTGTAAGGAATCGAGAAAAGTGGCGATATCGCAGAAATAAATTCCGAAAAGATGTCGCGCCATGCTTGAGCCAAAACGCCGATTTTATATTTGCAATCATTTGTCGAACAGAATGTCGTAACATTTGCGAACACTGCTCCGTTGATATCGTTCGTTCAGTAATCGATTGGTAATGAGTAAATTAAGAAAATATTCTCCTTACCTGCTGTTACGACGATGACGATCTCCGCCGTACAACCCAAGTAATACGTTTTAAAAACAAAATGGCGTTAACAATGAGACAAGGTGACGACTTCGGTCGAAAGTTGACGATCGTTACGACTGAATACGTAAAGCGTACGATTACGTAAATATTATGTTTATGTTCGATCAAATATTAGGGGGACCGGAAAGTAATGTCGCTTTCTTAAATTATATTCAAACGAATAAATTTTTAACAAGTTTTTATTTTTAATCACAATCAAATATCGATATGCGCAGAAACGACATTACTTTCCGGTCCACCTAATACATACGTTTTCTTATAACGTACTGTATATTAGGTACCTTGTGTTGTTACGAATAATTAGTTACATATCGTCGCTGGTCGCGAAAACACACGTTGCTTAGAGAAAATTTAATAAACCATATTATTTTAACTTCTGCGAAAATTTACAGACTCATCTCATTATATTTTATATCGGAAATCGTACCGACGTAGCTCATTGCTGTATATAAAAGTTTTAGGTGAAAAAAAAAAAACAATTTTCTCGTTAACGAACAAAAATTTATAACATATTTATAGAAATACTAAAGAACAATTCATTCAACAAAGACCTACGCGGAGCATGATTTTAGAAAGATTTCGTATAAGAAGGTGACACGTGTGAAAGCCAATAAAATCGAAGACAAGTTGCTTTGTAAAAATGTTTAAAAAGAAGATGGTCGCGATTGTTGAATATAAATAAGCAAGAAATCGTGCCGAATATTTCGAGGTTGAGATTCGATTCGTACCGGTTTCTTTTATATAAATATATTAGATTCACTGGGCGGAATATAAGGCCGAAAGATCTAAAGGAAGAGAAAATGCACGTGGCCAGACACGAGAGAAGACCACCACCAAAAAGACTCGTCGTCCTGGGCGGCAGACACACTCGGAACGGCATCTGGTTTTGCAGTTGACGATAGGCTCGTTAGTCACACTACTCTCTGTCTCTTGTAATCTTATTATAGGCCATAAGTTCGCTCAAGTCGAGCCGGCAGTGGCTGAAATTTTATTCCTCCGAAGCCTCGCTGTATCACGGCTTGCCACATGAACGAAACTATCGTGTCTGGTCCACTCTTGGAAAAAAGAAAAAGAGAAAGAGGAAAAAAGAGATAGAGCAGTTCGCATGTTCGTTGCTTTTGATTTCTATCCTATATTTCTATACCGCCAACGCTCGAAGCTCGCCGATGGCGATGTACCTTTTATTTCAATAATGTATTTTCGTTAAAGTAAAATGAAGAACTTTTTGTATGTAAGTTTCCGACATTGCACGGATAAAAAAGAGGAAGAAAAATAGAAGGATAAAAAGAATATGAAGCGAGGCAAGAAGCGAAAGTCAATCTTTGCAATCTTCGAGGCGAACTCTCGCGATTAATTACCACGGTCAGTCTGTCATGGTCGATGAGAATCATTAATTTCTTCTTGAAATTTTAGCGTGCTTCAAAGAGCGAGAGAGAGCGAGAGAGCGAGAGAGAGAGAGAGAGAGAGAGAGAGAGAGAAAGAGAGAGGGCTCAGAGTGGCTTGGCCCTCCCGAAGGGTCAAACGTATGCGTACGATACATCGATGTATACGTTATATATAGCATATATACAATATATTTATACATAACATACACGCGCACAAGGTCTGCCGATGGAGAAGCGCGAGATTCCATGGTGGATATTAGGTTGAGGTAATTACAGCCATTAGTTCGCGCATACATCAATTATCGATGACACGATGACATGAGTCTGGCGCTTCGAGGCATCCCTCATGATAGTCACGATGGGAATGCCTGAGCACTCTCTCGGTATATATCATCGATACACAGAGCCACTTTCCTGAATCAACGCGCCTAATATTCTCAATATTAATTCGCTGATTTCAAAGCCGATCGTGAAAGAGTACGATCTTAGTTCGTTCCATCGAATAATCAGCGAGTATCAAACGTTTGAACGTGTCGAAGTGAATAATGATCTTTGGACCTTTCGTCCTCAACCGAGACTTTTCGAAGTTACGAGACGAGGAGTCTCTCCCACAGAGCTAAGACCTTTTCCTCAAACTTTTGCGATATTCGAAAAGAAAAGGAATCGTCTCATTAGCAGTTTTCTATGACCGTTCAAGTAGTGAACATTTTACGTTCCGACGATTCGTTTGATCGATAATAAACGACACGATCTGTGAAACGATCATTTGATTTCAAGATACTCTTGCAAGTGTATTAATTGATTTCCCTTCGTGTTCCAAAACATTTATACAAATATTTATATTATAAATTTATTTCCTTTTTCCTTTCTAAAGATTGTAATTCGTTTAGTTCTAGGGTTAAGAAAGGAAAAAGTAGTCTGGATGGAGCGTTATCCAGAACGTCTCCTCAAATGTCCTTTTTACTTTACCCCCCTCCCCCTCTATCCATGTATAATTATCGAGGGTAGAACCAAAAACACCTCTACCGTCTGGGATTACCCAAATCCGATGAAAAGCTCGTTAGCTCAAGTAAGAATCAGAGCTAGGTAACTGAAACAGATTTAATGGCGGCCAATGTACTTTTCTTTATCGAGTCATTAAAACCCAATCTATGCTAGTCCTATTAATCGTGCCGTCATAAAATCAAAGCTTTTACGGTTAGCTCTATAAGCTCGTTTATATCTGCTCGCATCAAAGAATGATTCTGTTCCATTAGCCAGGACCTGATTCGCATTTAAACTTGGCGAACGATCGGAACGATGGAAATTCGATTATCGCAAGATAAGTTTTCTCTGAACCTTTCGATACGTTCGCTTAAAATAGTTTTAATAAATAAAATCAACATAATTTTTTAATGCTGCCTGTTTTAGAAAAATCTTACACGTAGAGTCCCTTGCCTTTCCGATTATACATTTTTTACTGTTCCATTAACATAAATTATCAACGAAACTGAGTCTGCATTTTAATTACGCGACTTTTCAAAACTTAAAATCGCACAGGATTACATCTTACCGTAATAGTGAAAATAAATATATGCGACGAAACGAAATTACGAACGTTCGGCGAGTCGTCTTTTCGTATTAAAAGCAATATTAGTAAGGTGAGAATACTCTCGAGAAACGTTTCAGTCGTATAATCGAAACTTGAAAGTTGCGTCAAGTACGGAGGATAACGATCGTAAAATCATACGAAATTCACTCCCTGCTTACACGTCGAGATCGTATCTCGGACCATAAAAACGATATGCATTTCTCGGCTCACTTTTGAGACTCGTCTTTTTTCAAAAAAGAGAAAAGAAGAGACCGAGAGGGAGAGAGAGAGAGAGAGAGAGAGAGAGAAAGAGAGAGAAAAAATCTCTTCGATTCCCAATAGTAAAGAATACCTTTAAATAAGCCTTCTTTTTCTCTCTGTCTCTATTTCTCTCTTTCCTTATCCACGATAGATGTAACATTTCGACAAGCGCATTAAGAAACGACCACGGTCGTCGGACGTTTAACGACTCGAAATATACCGAAAAGATATGGAGAGAAATTTTATCTCATTTTGGTGTCTCCTTGAGGTGTTCGTTCTTTACACGATCGTTCGCGCGTCGTACGCACGTCCTCGATTGCCTTTTGCTTTTAAAAACCAACAGGAAAAACGTCGGTAATCCAATACGACCGTTGGTCGAAGGCAAGTTGGTTGAGAGTAAGAACGCGATAACACGGCATTCCATCGGTGAGAGGCCGGTAATTAAGACCTCAACTGGTCCCAAAGGACCTTCCTTCGAGCTTCTTCCCTTTTTGTCTTTTCTCTCTTGGACTATCGATATACATGCTACGTATATAACTACATATGTGTATACCTATATACACACATATATACATATATATATATATATATATATATATATATATATATATATACATGCGCATATCTTATCGAAGCTACTTCGGTTCGATTCGATGCTCGAGCCCGCTTTCTACGTGTATATATACGAGTGTATATCGAAGAGCCTAGGTATACCAACCCAAGGGAGCACTTCCAACTGGAAACACGTCCGAGCCAATGGGAGGTTCGATGGCCTCCTTCGAAATTACCGACCGGTTCTCTCTTCGACGAAGAGGACGACGGTTACGCGTAGATCGTCGTGGGATGGATTATCGTCGCTTCAACGATCGGCAGTTTCCTCGTAGGAAACGCGAGCGTAGTTCCGAGACGACAGGCCCTTTGAACTTTCCCGATCGATATTAGGAAGTTATCGCATTGGATATTACGCTAGTTTAATCGAGAGAATTTCAACTCCGACGAAAGTATCGTGTTAAGAGAAAATTGTCCTTCATTGGGCTCGAAGTATAGACATTTTTTCTTTATCTTAGACTTCGTTTTTCTTTATACCGCAAATGAGTAAAGAGAAAATTACGATTAACAGATAAGAGGACTGGTTAGACGAGTTCAAGAATGGCTTCTTTCATTGGGAGATGTTCAGGATCAAAGAAAAAATGAATGATCAAAGATCGGTCGATAAACCGGTTGGATCTGCGATTTAGAGGACAACAATATCTGTAATATCAATTAGCTTCGTGTCGTGGCGAGACAATTTATGATAAAAATAAATTTTCGAATATGTAATAAGTTTCGCGATCGGAAAGTCGTATAACCAAGGAAAGAAACAATTTCTTTTTTGAGGTAAAATGTTAAACAGAAATATCGAATCGTGATCGTAGTAACTGAACGAGAAGCGGTAATGGATTGTTTACATTCGACGATTCTAACAGGACACTGTAATGTTTACTATCGGAGACCGATAGTTTAACCGACCATCAATTTGCCAGTGTCTCTCACGAGTTTCTACAGAATCCCCGATCGACGAAGGTAAAACGTACGACAAAATTTACAAATAGATAACATTTATTGCTCAATGATAGACAATGGAGAATCGCATAAATACATTCTAGTCGATATCTTTTCGTTATTTTTTTTATAAATATCTTTTAAATTACTATGCATATAAAGGTCTATGGTTGTTGCAAAAAGTAAACGATAGTACGTACAAGCGTAAAGGAAGAGAGAGGAAGAGAGAAATAAAAGGTAAAAGGAAACTGCGAGGAAGCTTTCAAAGTTTAGTTCAAACGTTCTTACCGCAATAGCGATGATGGTAACGCGCACGAAGCAAAGTTCCTTGAATTTTCGGTGGTTTACCCCCGGTCAATGGCATACAAATACTAAAAGAGACATCAATAGGGCAGATGCGGAAAAGAACGTTCAGATTTCACGTAAAGGAGGGCAGCTCGTTTCACGTTCGATCAGCCGCGAATAACGTACTCTGAGATGAGGTGGGTTCGTTATTTTGATAGCTTCGCCGATGTTCGACGATGCATTTACGATCTTTCAGACCTGAATCGTCTCACGCTTGAATTAGGATCGGCTATCGAGTTCCGTTAGGTTCGAGATATTTGTAATCGATAGAGTATACGATATTTCTTTGCCAGTACACATCTGATATTATTTTGTATAGTTGACTTATATTGGCTAAAAGCACGATAAATATTTTCCTGTATCAGTAATAGGCAAAATTGTTAGAGTTGAGATTAGATCGTGATCGTATTTGCGGTATATCGATAGACAATGAAATAATAGAGATGCTTTGCTAAGACGTTGAGCAAAGGACGGAATATAATGGTAGGAGTATTCTAGCAACGCCACAGCAACTCTTAGACGTGATCTCGAGCATGTAATTGAGCAGAACCGTCTGTCAAGCGTACTACAATCTATTCGTTTTTTTTTTTTTTTCTTTTTCTTTTTTCTACGTGCATAAGGACGAGCAACGTTCACGGGTCCACGAGCAAGCTCAAAAAGGATCCGTACCCTGATCATGAATGATCTTAGCATCCAAAATATTTTGATCTCTCGAATATACCTCTTTGTTATAGACCGTTATATCGTTTCTTTCCTTCGTTCGTTCAATTTTTCCATTATCTTGTCTATCAATAAGTAAGATAATAAATCATTTTATACATGTAATGTATCATCCAACAGTCCGTACATAATAATTCGTTTGTTGCAATTTCGTAAAATATGACAACAAGTAACGCGTGACACGGGAGAATTTTCTAACGACACTAATACGTTAATAATTGCTCAACGTTACGCCGCGGTATCCGCTTGCTTACCACCCCTTCATTTAAACAAGAGCACACCCACGTAGTTACCAACTACCGTATATATAATTACGGAAAACGCAGACGTTACCTTCGGTAAACGCTTGTTTGCTCGTTGATCATTAGGCTGAATTTGCGTTAATAACGAAATCCTCAGCAAAACGAGACCCCAGCAATCAAAATACAATGCTACAAATGAGACCACCTATAACGAATTCCATGGTTCGCGTGTTTTATCGTACGATGAATTAGCTCGTCGGAATTTCATTTCTACGATTTTAATAAAGCATAGCTTCATGAAATCGTATTGTTTATCGCTAATAATTCAAGGGTAGGTAGAACGTATTTTCGCGATTAATTCTTTTCAGAAAAATCTATTTATTTAATTGAAATATCAAACTAATATGGTTACAGAAAAAGTACACGCATTGTCCATAATCACAAATATGCTTTTAATTATTTAATATAAAAAATTATTTCAAGAGTGATTTTCGTAATCATTATATAAATACACAATCATTTTTTACTTGTTATATTTTTTAATGCAAGATCTTGAAAATATTTCCTTAACCACTTGCGCTGGAAAAGACGTGCCACGTGCGTCGAGATGCTTCTGTTACCGGAACGTGTTACACACATCGTCAGGCGATTATTGCAGAAAGAAAAATGACGTGCGTGGCACGTCAATTGTTAATGAAATTCTTTACCGAGACACAGTTTCTGCTTGCACTTCATCGTGTAAAGTTATAAATATTGATCTCAGAATGTAAAATGGAAAGTGATAGTGAAGCCAGTGATATTATTTGCGCCCCGAAGTGATTTGCACTCGACTGTTCTGCCACGCGCAACCGTGAATTTCTTTGCGCCGCAAGTGATTAAAATTAACTTAACAAGTATTCAAGCTTAAACAATAAAAAATATATTTAACGATAAAATATTAAGCATCGCCACCTCCAATATATTTCTTCGTATCAAGTTTAGGCTCTTTTAAGCAATTTTCACTTTCCTCTTCAGTTTCTTCAGAAAATAAATTATTTTTATTTGAATCACCACTAGCATGATTCAATTCTTTTACAAATTCAATTGATCTTAATTTAGAAGATTCTTCGACTGCATTGTTCGTAGGACTATTATTTTTTTGTTCTTCGAAAGTATCAGACGATAGCACTGCATTAACACTTTCATTATTTTTTAGTAGAATATTAGGAGGCACTTCGGCAAAAATCTAAAATACTGCTACATTAAGATAAAGGTGTATAAATATGTGATATAATGATAAATAAATATTAAATACCTCACGAATTAACTCAATTGTCTGCCTCTTTTCAGCATTATTCGGAGGCAATGGAGTCTGTTCAAGTGACAACAGTGAACAATTAAATGGTAATCCAAATCTAATAGAACCTCCTCTATAAATAAAAATAGCAACCAAAAGGTATATAGGTAACAATACATATAAAGATATTTGCACCACGTATTTTATATAGAAAGGAAAGTGATCTATAACAAAAAAAAAAAAAAACGAACATTAATTATATAATAGTATTTTTTAAAAATTAATAATTTACTATATAACATATAGTAATTATTCTCATATAAAAACAATAAAAAATCTTACCAGTTACATTATTTATAAATTGAGACATTGTTGTTCCAATAATAGGTATTGGATGCGTTAGGGTTGTGGTTACCATGTGTGAAAAAGCCTTAGCAGGTGTTACTTGCAATATTGGGTTACCTAATCTAGCTTCGTAATATTTTTCACATTCCTTGCCATCAGCTATAATTAACAAAAAAATTTTTTTTATGAGTAACCAAAATTTCGCTAAAATCGAGAGATAATTTATGTAGTTTACAGTTTTGAATTTTTCTTTGGTAAACAAGCGTTTTGATTTAATTCTCATTATAAACTGTAGATGGCGTTAATGTTTCTTTTTTCGGCATAAAAGCATCAATCGATACGAAGTACAGATGATAACTATACGGAAGCTTATTAATATTATTCTCATAATATATATATTATAATATATATATATATAATAATATATATATATATATATATATATATATATATATAAAAATAAACTTATTCTCACATAATTTTCCGTCCTCTGATCTTCTAATTGCAATACAATTCTCATTATTCTACATACTTACTGAAATGTGAGTATATTTTCTCCCAAAAACTCATTTTGCTCGGCTGACAAGCTATAGGCATTTCAATGTATTTCATTTGTGTTGACGCTAATTCGATCTCGGCTTCCTTTTAAAAGAATATAACAAAGTATTTATATCTAACGTTCTTGAAAAATCTTAGCTATATATAAGATGATATTAATTTTGTTATATCTTTTACCTTTATTAGTTGCCACCAAGTCTGGAAAAAGCTAATTGTTATTATCATGATGATAATAATTAAAAATGGAGAAAAATATGGGATATTTTTTAATAATATGACGATTGTCAGTATACTACAGGCAATAATAATCGCATATGCCTAAAATATAAAAATAGTAAATAGTATGATGCTTGTAAATGACAGTGAAAATATTATGAAACTGTGATGTAACCGACTTACATAGTAATCCATAGTAAATTTTAATGCAGACTGACTAATCCAATATAAATCGAACATATCAGAAGCATTATCAAAGGATAAAGACTCCAATAAAATTTTACTCAAGATTACATCAATTTCTTTCATAGAATAATTATTAGTTTCTACTTTTCTAAGTGTTTCGATTTGCGCTCTTGTTCCTTTTACAAATAATTGTCCCTTTACCGTATCATCATTATCATTCATCTGTATGATATTAAAAAATGAAATTACATTATTATACTTACAAAGGAATCACTCTGTAATTATTGTTCTTATCAGTATACCTTTAAGTTAGCAATTAAGAGTAACTTCATAATCAAACGCTTATAATATACTTTCACTGTCTCACAATTTTCATTACTTTCTTTTAATAATTTTACTTGATCAGATTTTGTATCTTGGTTTCTTGAAAATATTTTTCTGCAACATCATTTTAGAATAAGTGATATTTGTTGATTTAAACAAAAATGAGATAGACATTTATACACATACGTATCTTTTATTATTTGTTTTTGATGTCTATCATAATAAAAAGAATGTGGATCAATGTAGTCTTCTGTTTGCTTCCTAGAAAAAAGTTTAACATTATTTAATATAAATATAAATATAAATATATGAATTATATAACTTATCAAATACGATTTCTAATTCTCCCTTACATATCGTTTCCATCAATATCATTGTTATTTGTAGAATCTAAATTTATGTCATTGTTTAAGTTTTCAATTCCATTACTGAAAAAGCATTATAAAATTACAATATATTAAATACTTTATTCGAAAAAAGATTTATTTCTTATATAATTATAATTACCTTTCAGGATGTGAAATATTATAATTGCAGAAAACTAACGAAGAACTAATTAAACATTGTATAATGATACAAATAAAAAAGATTAATTTCAACATGATGTATAATTTTAATTAAACGAACACTTCCTTATTAAACATATTTTTCTGATAAAATAATATCATTTAAAAATGTTATATATCACAATGCAATTAAAAAGGAGTTTATTTATTTTAATGTTACAAGATATGGATCCAGATAATGGACACGTAGACCGATATTGATCCTGTAACCGATCTATTTTTAAATCTTACACAATTGTACAAAAGTACGTTACAAATGTATAGTGTCCATTGGAAATAACGATATGGTAACGATACACACGAATAATAAACTATACTTTTTAATAGTTATTTCTTCCACATGAAGAAGAAACAAGTTTTTAACATATTTCGTTTCTACAAAGACTTGATAAAAGTAAACTGAGAATAGCAAACGATAAAATGACACGGAGTGACTATACTGCCACATGGTGATCGTTACTTGCAACTCGTCTTTCTCGTGAAAGAATTAATTTCATAATATTCAGAGAACCGTCTCATTTCTAATCACTTTCGGTTTATTTGTGCTTTTACGAGATAGAACACGTGTATTTATAAAAAAAAAGAAAAAAAAGAAAAAAAAAAAAAAAAAGATATGGCGCCACGCCGTGATAGTCGTACTAATCACAATAGTATAAATAAAGCCTCCAAAAGAGGTAAAAATAGTTGGTTCAAAAGTTTCGAATGGCCTCAATTTTGGTCCTTATTAACAGATCCAAGAAAAATTGTAATAACTACAAAGTTATTTATTTTATTGGAAATGCTTTTGAATGTATTCATTATCGAAAAAGTGCCTTATACAGAAATCGACTGGAAAGCTTATATGCAAGAAGTGGAGGGTTTTTTAAATGGTACATTGGATTATTCAAAGCTAAAAGGTGATACAGGACCATTGGTTTATCCTGCTGGCTTTTTGTACATTTTTTCTGCTCTATATTATGTCACCGTGCAAGGGGCACAAATTAAAATAGCTCAGTATATCTTTGCTATTCTCTACATTGTTTTACTAGCCTTGGTCTTCCGCATTTACTCAAAAACCAAAAAGGTTCCACCTTATGTATTGATTTTGATGTGCTGTACATCATATCGAATACATTCTATATTTGTATTAAGACTTTTTAATGATCCGATAGCTATGATATTATTATTTTCAAGTCTAAATGCATTTTTAGACGACCACTGGTATTTGGGAAGTATTCTTTATAGCCTTGCTGTATCTGTAAAAATGAATATTTTATTATTTGCGCCAGCACTTCTTGCTGCATATTTATGTATCTTAGGAACATCGAAGACTGTAATACATTTGTCCATTTGCGCATTGGTACAAGTGATTTTAGGCTTACCTTTTTTAATTGAAAATCCAATTTCATATATTAAAGGAGCATTCAATTTGGGAAGAATTTTTGAATTTAAGTGGACAGTAAACTGGCGCCTTTTATCCGAGGAAATATTTGTTAATCCATACTTTCATGTTTCATTGTTACTTTTACATTTATTAATATTGGCCATTTCTATACCAAATTGGATAATCTATTTGAGATCCTACGCAAAATTAAAACAAGTGGAAAAAGATCTAAAGCCCCAATTGCAGAAGAAAAAAAAGGTGGATATGTCGACAATGAGCCAATTATTTGTTTTTCCCCTATTTATGGCAAATTTTATAGGCATCGCGTGCAGTAGATCTTTACATTATCAATTTTACATATGGTATTACCATACATTGCCATATCTTGCATGGTGTACAAGTTATGAAACTAAGGTGAAACTTTCAATACTAGGAATAATAGAGCTTTGCTGGAATACTTATCCAAGTACAATTTATAGTAGTTTTGCTCTGCACGCTTGCCATATAATTTTATTATATGATTTGATTAAAAACAGGAAAAGCAATACTAAAACAAAATGAAATTGTTATATATATATATATATATATATATATATATATATATATATATATATATATATACGTGGGACTGAATTTGTTATCTAGTCTTTACTCTGACAAATAAAACTTTATGAGTATAAAGTTTGCTCATATAAATTTATGTATATAAAATTTCCTTTCTAAGGACAATCGAAATATTAAACATCTATTTTTTATGAAATTTTTTCAATAAAATAACTATAAATTAATTTTATAATATTTTCATTCTTATTACAATATAGATCCTGCATAATAACCATTTGCAATCATTTAATTTTTTCGTTCAAACGTTGGAGATTCTAAAAACTTACATCCATTCATTACAGTTATTCCTTTCTACTTCAGTATAACTTTAAGTTGAAGAATTTTTCTATCCAAATTAAGGTTATTCTTCAAGCTTGATTTTGTAATATGGTTTACGCCATCAATGAGAGCAGATAGATGTAATTCTTGATGAACAAGATCTCATTTTAAAGGCAAAGACTTAATTTAGAACATATTTTTGAAAAAGCTTTATTTTCTTGCAAAAAAGATCATGGTATTTTTTGAGAATAATTTCTGCACATATAAAGAAGGCTTTTATTTGTGGATCATAAGAGACCATCGAGGGATCATTGAGAGATAGATTCATCATCAAAGAAAGATACGCATATGAGAGATTAAAAAGTGTGAGTTTACAGTCTATTAGACTACTTACTCTAACCACACAAAATCAATTATGGTCTCTTATACACCGATACGATAAACGTATGGTGGGGACAGCGTTCCTCGCTTTTGTATTCGTAGTTCATATTTTGTCCATATCTGTCGCTAAAGTCGCACACGCTTCGAACAAAAGAAATAGTGAATAACCTTAAGAATCGTGAGAGATGCATTAATACTATGTTTTTATGTACGAATAAAAGAATGTTAGAAAGTGGTAATATAAATACATGGTTTTATTTTATTATTAAGTGAAAATTAATATACATCAAAAGATATGGTACGGTTAATGAAATAAGAATGTTATTCTTGTTTGATGGTAACGTGATTATTTTTAATTCTAATCTCGAACAGAAATTATTTTTTTTCTCTTTAGAGAACTATTTTTAAAACATTTATTATTATTATTATTATTATTATTATTATTATTATTATTATTATTATTACTATTATTACTATTATTACTATTATTATATAAGCAGATATTGTCTTAATAAGTGTTATATGGTTCTAAATGCCATAAAAGCACTGAGCATCGAGAATAATGTCTGGAAATTGCGAATCATTATCAAAGCCTATTATGTACAAGTCACAATTTGTTGGTATTGATGACGAACCATGCAATTCAAAATGTTTATTCTGTGAGAACTCATTTATTCTTCCTACAAATGAGAAAGATTTCTTAACGCATTTGTTCAAAGAACATCGCCTTGTCATAGGCGATGTTTGGAAAATAGCAAGTTTGAAAAGGTAAGGATTTATGACTTGATATGTCATATTTGATATATTAACAAAAGTATAATGTTTCGATTTGTTTAATTAGTTATATACATTATTGGGGCAATAGATTCAAAGAACAGCCCATAACTGATTTTTGTACTACATTATTAATGGATTGTACATCAGATGGGAAATCAAGTAAAAACGAAAGTTACTTTTTGCTTTCTGATTGTATCTCAGAGGATAAAACATTAAGAGATGAAATATATAGGGTCAAACTGGTAATGCTTGTAATAACACAATAAGAAAAGACACTTAATGTAATATATATATATAAAATTAAATTATATATCTATACATGCATTTTCAAGGAATGGGTACTAGCAAAACAATCTGAGGAAAGAAGTGATACTAGCTTTACACGTGGCTGTATGTTTTGTAAAATGAACTTTTCCGTATCACGTATTATTTATATAAAACATCTCTCAGAGAAGCATAATTTGTATCTTGGAAAACCAGAAAATTTAGTTTTTATCGATGAACTTTTAGATAAAATACAACATAGTATTGAAAGGTAATTTAAATATTATAATTATTAGTATATTTCTAATAATATAAAGATCAATCATAAGTAATATTCACTCATAATTTTTTATATTATGATATAAGTATTTTAGACATATCAAAATATTTTATTTTTAGTTTAATTTGTATATACTGTGAAAAAGTTTTCAAGGATCGTACGGCATTGAAAGAGCACATGCGTAAAAAGTTACATAAACAAATAAATCCATACAATAAAACATTTGATAAGTTTTATATAAGTAATTATTCAGATCCCAGCAGAACAAGGAAATATCAAGTAATAATTACAATATCATGTTTGTTCATCAAAGTTAAAACTTGTTCTATCTTTTCTTATCATTAGATGTATGTTTTTCTTTTAAGAAACATTACAAATACACTAAAGATACTGGATTAAGCAGTGAAAGTGAAGATGAAGAATTGTCATGGTCTGATTGGAATGATGAAAGTATTAGTATATTTTGTTTATTCTGTAATCATTCTGATAAAGATTTTCCTACTATTTTACAACATATTAAAGAACGACACAATTTTGACTTTAAAGAGGCATCAAAAGATTTAACCTTTTATCAGAAAGTATGTATATTTGACATATTTATAAGATAGTTTTTATGCCAATGAACAAATAATAAGATTAAAAATGCGTAGGTAAAACTGGTAAATTATATAAGGGGGCGAATTCATATACAATGTTGCATTTTATGTGAGGAAAAGTCAGACAACATATTGGAACACATGAATGAGAAAGATCATTACAAAATACCTAAACAATATATATGGGATCAACCAGAGTTAGTAATTAATTTTCAATGTAGATCAATTAACGAAAAACATCTCCGTTATAACATGAAAGTTACATAAATTTTGCTTTTCAGGTTTTATTTCCCTATGAATGAAAATGATTCATTTTTATATAATTTGGATACAGATAATGACAGCTCAGAAGAAAATGATATTGAAAGTACATTTAAAGATTTATCTGTTACATCCAATGATAATACAAATAGTATACACTGTTAATTTTTTAAGAAATAATTGAATATATATCAAATGAAATGTTATTGTTTTCATGATATCAATTTGATCAAGTACTTTTTGGTTATATTTTTTAGTGATATTTTGCATTTTCTATTAAAGAAATTATATATTTATAAAAAAAGAAAAAAATTATTGAATTACTATTATATGTATAATAAATACAATGTCAACTAAAGGACTATCATCTTATTGCAATTCATATGTAATTACAGTAAATAACAGTGACAAAGGGAGACTAATAGGAAAGGATTGTTTAGATTATTCAGATGATAATTGTCTTATTAAAATAAGAGTGGAAGGTCTTATCACCACAATTGCTTTTCATAAAGCAAGATTATATGCACAAAAGCTTTATCAATATTTGCCACAGAAATATGCTGTACCACAAATTAGAGAAATGTTTCAAGTAGACTGGTACGAATATCATCAAAAAATGAAAGTGGTAAAGAGCTGTCTATATTCATTAATTTTTTTAAATGCAATATATTTATACAGTTGCATTTTTTTTTTTTATAGCGTGTTGGTGGTAAGATGTGGGCCTTAAAAAGACACGTTGCAGTCTTTATAAATGATGCGTTTATAGGCAGTGATATTGAATTTTTAAATTATCTCAACGAATTGTATGTTTTTCATATGCCAAAAAATATTGGATATTATGAAACACATATTGGAGAATACTATAAAAAATTTATTAAAAAAACAAAGGTCAATTATAATATGTATGTGATAATAATATTCATATTTAATATTGATTATTCTTTTAGAGAATTTACGTATATTTCACATTCACTTTGGATGGATTCTTAATAGGTTCCCTTTTATTCATGGTATAAGTTATGAATCACATATGATTATTTTTAATATATCTTAATTTCATTTGACTAGTTTAAAAATAAGAAGAATATTTACAGTTATATTCTGACTTGCTCCCAAAAACTTGTAAACATTTTTTAAATTTTTGTACTGGAAAATATGAAAGTATAAAAGGCTTCAAAGTATCGCATTATATAAACACTTACGTTCATCGTATAGTCAAAAATGGATGGATTCAATTTGGTGGCAAGTATTAAAATGAAAATAAATTAATTAGTTAAGCATTGTTTTCCCTTTAATCATCAATGTTGGCTATACACACATATTACGTTAGATATTAAATTGAACAGTACTAATTTTAACAAGGCTATAATGCCTACGATTGCCGATGAATCATATTGCATACCTCACAATCGACGAGGAATCTTATCAATGGCAAATAATGGAAAGCACTCTAATAAATCTCAAATCATTGTGTCTTTAAAACCTAATACATGGATGAATCATTATTATGTTGCCTTTGGGTAAGTGTCGAAATACATATATAATAAGTGCTATTTTATTGAAGAACAAAATAAAAAGTAATGCTTAATGATGGATGATATTAAAAAAGACAACTAGTAGACGGTATCCAGACATTACAAAAAATAGAAGATATTCCGACGTATTATGAATCTCCTCTAAAAAAAGTTATTGTATCTCAATGCGGTGAATATACTTTAGATCATAAACCCAAAATGGAAGCAGAAACAGATATATTTCTTGTTAGTATCGTTACGTCATCTCATTGTACTTACATATCTTATTAAATATACTTTGACTATTAATGTGGATATATTTCTTTACATATATTCATTTAGGAACGCCAACCATGGATAGATGTGGGTGAAAATAATATGGTCCATCAATATCCATACAATACTTATTCAGATATTTCTGTATGGCTTAATAATATAACTGATGAAATAGACATTCGCGATACACCATCTCTTCTAATAGCTGAACGATATTTAAGCAGTCTATATTGTCTTTCCATGGTTTACTTATCAGGTTTACCTTTTAAACAAATAATTTAATTTTTGTAATAGAAACTTATCTCTAATATATATTTTAACGACGTTCATATTCTTGTCTGTTAGAAATGAACACAAGCCATCTTGAAAAAGATCAAGAACTTTATGAAAATATAGATCTTAATTATAAGTCGAAACTATGTGAATTATTAACAGGCTTTCGGCCAGAAACGATGAGTAAAATAGAAAAAGAAATTTTCATAAAAGAACTTTGTAAAATCATTATTTCATATGTTTTAAATTCTGTCCATAATAAGGTAAAGATAGATAAATAATAATCTAGTTTAGAAAAAAATTATCAATTGCAAGATTTAATATGTAACTTTTAAAAAAACTTTTAGTCCTGTGTATTAAAGGATACTTATGGAACTCTACATAGAATATTAGAATATGCTTATGACATTGCAAGAGCAACTATTGCCAAATTAATAAAGCAAGACATCAATATTATGGACACCAGAGCAGAAATCAATAAGTATGCAATATTTACTAAATAAGAAAAATTCGCAAATTATTTCTTTCTTTCTTTCTTTCTTTCTTTCTTTATAGACTATTTAAGATACAGCACCAAGATGATAAAAAAATTACAGATTCCTCCTTGTCTCTTATTGAAAAAATATTGAACAAATCTATACTTCATTCTTTACAGTCTGCAAACATTGTAGATTGTGATTGTATTTAACAAACAATGCAACATCTACTGAAAAACATTCCCTTTATTTTATACTTAATTAAAATCACAGATTTTTAAAAATTTAGACTTATATTTGATGATATAATTGAAAAAATGTAAAAAACACATGATCAATTAACATTCCAAATTATATACAATAATGACAATAAGAAAAATAGAATTTAGCGTGTTATTGCTTTATCTTGGAGAAAAGTTTTTTACCGCGTCCCTTTGGAACTTTTTTACTGCCTATACTTTTTATAGCCGTTTCTTCATCTGGATCGCATTTATTATGAATCGAGTTGTATAATATTTGTGCATCACTTTTGTTTCCAACTATTTCAAATAATTCATCCTGTATATATTATATCAAATATTACTTTTATAATAAATATTATTATATTTATTATCGATCTTAACGATACGAAATAATAATAATAATAAAGGCCCTAAAATTCTAAAGATACACGAGTTCACATTACCTTCGTAAATTTAATAAGATGATCAAGCGATTTTCCTTGATTTAAAATTGCGCATAAATTCTTAGAATGTACACCAGGTAATTTGGCAATGAAATCTTGTATGTGAGGATTATACTTTTGAATCATCACTTGTTTATCTTCTGCATTTTCATTTACTCCAATCGTGACAGCCTTTTCAGCACTTGGCTGATCTCTACCGCTCTATATCAAACAAATTCATTACTGAACATTGATTTTATTTTACGTCATTGATATGTTACCTTCAATTCCTCAAACAATTGTGCAGATGCATGCGGACTTGGTGACCATACGAATTTTAATTTAGGAAAATGTAAAGTTAGCAATTGCAATTTTGATGTGATTGCAAAACTTTTAACATCTTTGCCCATGTAATAGCAACCCTTAAAGGAAGAAAATCTTTTATATATTTTTTGATATAAAATGATATAATTCGTGTATAAAATATTTAAAGTAAAATTGATCAATATAATAATGAATAATGATTATATATACCTGGAAACAGAATGGTTTGTTCTGATCAAATTCGATAAGAAGCATTGGTTTAGAATAATGTCGAGTCATAGCAACAGCTTGATTGTATAATCTTCCAGAATTAAGAGAACCAATTAAATCAGATACACTTTTTCTTTCAATGCAAATTTCTGGAGATAGAATATAATCTCCAATCTAACATACAAAAATATGTGTGCGCATAAAACAATTGGAAAGTTTTAAAGCACACGTTATATTATTATAACTTACAGCTAGAGTTACTGGTTCAATCTGTATACCACGAGAATGTAAAATAGATGGCAGTTCACTATTAAACTCTCTCATGTCAACTATGATTTTATTAATAATATTTTTCTGATTTTCTTGATCTCCCTTGCGCGTATTTTGTTCCGTTTCATTGCCTGACTGTGCTGCAAATGTCAAGCAATCTTCTGATTTTCCATCTTGATCTTCAGGTACAACCATTGTCTAAAAAAAAAAAAAATATATATATATATATCCATAAATATACTAATTATCCTAAGATTGAAATAATTAAATATACGAAAAATTTTTACTTTTTTAGTATTGATTAAGACATGGAAAGCTTCTTTTTCTCGTCTTAAAGCTGTTAGATATTCCTGTTCTTCAACAGATCCTCCATAAATTAAAAAATATACTTTTAAATTTATCGAAGGATTATTATTTTGGTATATCTATAAAAAAAAAAAAAAAAACGTTATAATAGTAATTATGTCACAATTATTGTTATTAAATATGTACAAGTTATAATAATACATTATATACATACTTCTAATTGGCGTACGGCTGCGATGTCAGCGACATACATTATTACATTGCTAGGCTTACTTTCCTTTAGCGTTCGTTGTAATGCCATTGGATCACCATCTTTCTTTAAAGACTGTACAATGATTATGGGTGCAGTAGTTGTAATTGCTGTTAGATCTAATTCAGTCATCTACAAAGTCACACATTATATAAAGTAATATATTACATATATATTTTTTTAATTCGTTAACGAATATATCATTGAATATACTTGAGAACATTCTTCAAATAAAGTTTCATGAAGCTCGTTTTCTGGATTATTAGATTGACTCTCTGTAATAGCTTTTTGCGACAATGTCAATACATAACTATCTTGCGTATCCATTATCTCTTCATCTTTATCAGATTCAGTTGTTGACTTTTCATTATTCTCGACAATATTACTTAAAAAATATATTATAAGTATAAACGGAAATTATATATAAATTACAATAGATATTGTTTATATAAAAATTATTTTCAATAGCATACCTTGATTTGTTTTGAAGATTATCACGTTGGAGTTTTTTATGCGCTTCATTAAGTAAATATTCATTAGCTCCCATAGTTAAAAAATTTTTTAATTGATAACACGTTTGCCTATCATGGACTAAAACAAGAACTTTCTCTGGATTTTCATTATTATCTTCTTTTCTTCTATCTCGTTGTATCTCAAGTAATACTTCACTCAATGCAATCCATTTTGGATTTGGTTCTGGCTTTAATTCTGATTGGAACAATACATTTCAATACTATTTGTAAATAATATATTAAGATTGTTCGTGTGTGTATGTAAGACAGACTAATTCATATTTTAGCATATTTAAAGCATATACATTGATTTTAAATTATAATTACCATTTTTTTCTGTGTAAACCCTTTCTTTCGCATATTTAAATAGATTTTCGACTGCATCTAGCATTAACCATCCTGAACTTTGCATAGCATAATCCATAGTTCGTAAACTATTTAATGTAGAATAAAACGATACACAATCTTTGTATGTTAAAGACCTGTAGATACAATTAATATTATTAAAATGACATAATGAATGACTTAAAATAATAATTGCTGTTGCAATTTTTTCTATGTAATATAGTTACATGAGAAGTCCTCGTAATGTTTTCAAGTCTGATAACAATTGTTTTGTACTGGAACTAAGTTGATGCCAAACAGGATCCAATTGTGATTGGAGTTGCTTGTGAAATTTTTTAGCTATCGCATTTTCAACTGTCAATTCTTCTAAATCTAACTATAAATAATATAATTCTAATGTATATGCATTTTTAAATTAAAAGATAGATAATTTGAACTTAATACATACATATTTATTTATACGTTTTAATTCTTTCACCACATAATTCATTGCATCTAATAAAGCAGTTTGAATATGTAACATTTTTGTTGTAATTTTCACGTGAAATTCCAAAACTTCAGGCTGTAATAAATAAGTATTCAGTAATTTATAAAATTTTTATAAGTAACTAATTTATTTACCTTAAGTTTCGATAAACTGTTATTGACAATCGTGTGAAAGCGAGGCCATAGATATAATTTTTTAACAAAAAGAGTTTTCATTACACGTTCTACATTAGAAAACCCAAAAGTAAAAGATAATGCCGAATTAGAAAATGCTTTGATAAAACCAGTCTATAAAGAAATTAGAGAATCAAGAATAATTAATATCGCTGAATCGCAAATAATCAATATTAATGATTATAGCTTATACATATATATTATCTTTTCATCACCTTATTTGTTTGTCTGTACAATCTGACTGCAAACGCTTCTTGATATGAACGCAAAATGTTATGAGCTTTATATACAAGAATTCCAGTAACTAAGTTTAGTGGCACTCTATTTTTTAATAGGTCTACGACTAAAATTCGGCCTGGCACAAATAATATTCCACCTTCTAAATACATCAATTCTCTGTAAATAATAATGTTAATTAAAACTGCATATTTATAAAATATACTTTTCATAATAGATAAGTAATAATTCGACAATTAACAGTATACCTTTCGTTGGATGTACATTGACCTGTTACAATACGAGGTAAATTTTTTATACCTAAACCTTGTAATTCATCTATAAAGTATCTTTCATCGTGATCTGTAGTTCCCAAAACAATAACAAGATTTCCAGGATCTAAATAGACTTTTAATATATTTACAAATACAGTTTCTATACCCAAACCCCTAAATCAATAAATAGTTTATAAATAAATGTAAAGGTTATAGTGAGAGAACATTAACATTTTGAAATATAATATAAAACATTTACTTTGCTGTGATTACTAAGCCATCCTCATGTAATATCTCTAGAAACATCTCATTTTCATATTCCAACATGATTAAATGTATATATTTCACTATAATAAATTGTTATTATATCAGAGCAATCTATTGTGAATAATTATACGTGTCATTAAAAAAATATTTCAAATAATACATTGCCAATAGACCTCATAAAAGTAACTATAAATGTTGGACTTTTCTTCTGTAATATAATTCAACAAATATGAAAATGTTTATGATAAGTTTAGCAAATATTTTTCAAATTATACCTTGTTATCACTATCCTTGTAAATATTCTCTACTTTTTGATCATAAGTTGTCTGATCATCCATTGATATCACTTCGTATACCAATAAAGTATATTTACTTAATTCATGCGAAGGATGTCCATACACTCCTATGCTAACAGGCCTTTTGAAACTGAAAATGAATTGATAAAAAGAAATTAAAACTGTTTTTATCTCATAAATTTTTTAATCGACTTTACAAAAAATATTTCAACGTACTTGTCTGGCACAACTATAATATCTTCTCCGCAAGTTGTAGATTGCAGACTATAGTGATCTGGTTCATAAGTTGGTTTCGCCGTTGTATGTGATGCATACAAATCTGCATCTCCAGTTCTATAGTTATTAAGATTATACTTAGTGTGTTATAAATTGTTTAGAGATGGACATACTTGACAATTTACTTACTGGGATATTAATAAAATTTTTATAATACCTTCATACATTAAGCTATAATATTTGTAAGATCCACCTGATACATCGTCACTAACATAATGTAATAATTCTTCATTCAATGACAAAATGCAAGGTAGCTAAAACAGAAATCTTCATGTGTTTGATAAATTTGTACAAATAAATCATATAAATTTTATTATATCATAATGTGTTGTAATCAAATATTTAATACATCTCCAATTTTAATAAATAAGATGATAAAATCATACTTCAAAATATTCTAATATTAATTTGTCTTACCAAAAGCAAATTAAGAAATATAATCTTCATAGTACAATGTTATTCATCATTGTTGAAAACAAAAACAAAGTTGTAATATTTCTGAAAATTTAATAACAATTATTATTTCCTATAACATAACAATTATATTTTTTTGCAATATTTATAGACGCAATTGTGATACCAAGCAATCATGGAAAATTGCAAAATTTAATTTTATAAATTAATACATATAGAGTGTCGTAGGAATGCATAAAATTAGTGTATATCAAGCACGAATCACAAAAATCAAGAGAAACGACAAGAAATAGTTATGACTTGTGATCACCAGGTGGAGATTAGGTTCGCCATTGGAAAAAAATTGCAAATTTTATTAAGTTTTAATTATTTAACAAATTACAATAAAACATTTGAAATAGAAATATATTTTGATAATATTTTTTGGATAATTTTTAATATTTTTGAAACAATTTCTTCAATAAATATATTTCATCTACATGTACAACCATAAACAGTTTAGGTCTTATTTGTAATAGATTATGGATTTCAGAGGATGATTAAATATTTAGTTTAAAGCAATTTATATTGATTTATACTTTTTATTGAAAATTATAATTAAATGAATTTCCAAATCGAATAGATTTAAATAATATATCAAGACAAAATGTTTCATGATGTTATAAATTTGAGTCATATAGTATATATACGCGAAGAAGGTACTTTTGGCGCTGGTTTCGTTCGTTTGTGGAGTGATCGTTTTGTGTACTTGTCCGTTATTAATAATAAATAAGAAAATTGATATTCGAACAGAAATATATAAAATCAATTTCATTACAATTCACGCAGGTATATAATTACAATAATAATTTATTAATAATTCATTAATAATTAGCATATATAACTAGCGTTTAAAATACATTGTATATGATTGTTTCGAAACATTTTATAAATACGTCACATCGCCATGACACCTCATTATTGAGATATCGAAATTGTATTTTATTTTAACAATGTGTAATAATTTAAAGTTGATGAAAAAACAATTGGTAGACGGTAAAGTTTATCGTTTATTTTTTGCAATGTTTCAAACTCATTATTATCTTGTAAGTTTCCGCAAAGAACAGTATCCATACAGTAATATCTGAGTAATCAATATTGATTGTATTGTGAACATTATTGTTAATTATTGTAAGTAATCCAAGCACTGTCTACAATTGTTGATACAAGTTGTTATTCAAAGTTGTTAATTATTCCATTTTCATCGAAATTATAAATATTATTTTTATTCATTTACTCAATAATTACGAGTAATTTTATTATTATTAAAAAAAATTTTTTCTTTTTTTTAATTCAATTTGTAGGTATCAAGTATTGTTTTCTCAACTTTCGAGTCGTCCAGTTGTTGTCATCTGAAGCTAGATGGCGCTTTTGTATCATTGAAGATATTTTAAGATGAGAGGTCAGTAAATCGCAAAGAATGTCAAAAATATTTCTTAATTTAAAGAGAATCGTGTATATGAATGTTTGCAAATCTTTTTTATTACTATTTATTGCATTTAGTTAATTAGAATACGAATGGTATATGCAAAAATATACTGGCGAAATTTTGTTTGTTACGTTATCTCACGGAATAAATGAAAAAAAGAAACATTTAATTTAACGTATTTAATTTATTCATATTTAGTTTATCTCACACAAGTATTTATTATTTAAAACGAGATTAGAACAGCCGGTTCTAACGGATGTAACTTGATCGGACCATTGACGCAGTTCAATTTTACAACCACGGTACACATTATTTTACATGCGTCTTGTTGCCATAGAGACTAGAGATGCATATACACGTTATCTCTTTTTCTTTTTACATAGTTAAAATAGCTTATCGTAGGGTGACGATAATTTTTAATTAAAGCAAATAATGCATGTTCCTTGGAATATTATCAAATTATCGAACGTTCTACGACAATGTCTTGCTAGCTCGGAGAGTGAGAGAGAGAGAGAGAGAGAGGGGGGGGGGAGAGGGGGAGAGAGCTCTTGTTCGTAGACCCTTTAAAACGCGCTCACCTATCCTCACGATCATCTATGATATCCGGTGCATCGCTATCAGTAAACGGGGTAATTACTTCTTTGCAACGAAAAGGGCTCCCTTGAACGTACATAACGTGGGGAGCTAACAATGAACAATTAAATGATTACACTGCTTTCAGTTATCGTCGGGAGGATAGAATTGCAACGATAAACGCCGCATCTTTCACGTTGTTGTGGCCTTTTCTTTTATTTAATAACGAGCTTATAACCTTCTATACCATTTCCGAGTAATTGAAAACAATTTCTCATGGTTTTCCGCGTGAAGAGGAGAAACACGGTATCGATCGTTTCAACGCGTCGTCCTCGTCCTCAACGTCGACTCCGGTCGATAACGAGGAAATGCGAAAACACTATGAGTAAGAAGAAGGTTCTACGTCCTCGTTCAATTTTTTATCGCTCAAGGTAGAGTTTCGAGTGGACGGATTAGTTTAGAAAACTCTTTCTTCTTTTAGATAGGACTCGAGATTGAATTATCGCTTCTCGTTTGTCGTGAACGAAGGAGGCTTCGTAGAGATAGGAAGAGAGAGAGAGAGAAGTGTGTGTGTGCATGCGTGCGTGTGTAAGAGAGAGAAAGAGAAAACCCCTTCCCGGTAGAGAATCTACGAAAGGAGAGAACTCTTCTCCGATCTTCTTCGGGCGTCATCGGTATTATCCGCATCCTTCGAACCGCGACGCGCCCGGTTCGATTCCACGAGCGCAATAGGATAGGCCGTCCTTTTTCCCCCGCATCGACGTGTGTAAGCAGCCAGACCGGTAACAGTCCCTCTCTCCCTCCTTGGGGTGTAAACAGGGTCTATGACGAGTCCTCTCCTCTCGGTGGAGGAACGAAAAAAAGAGTGGCGGACCGAGGAGCGGGGGAGAGGGAGAGAGAGCGTTCTCTCCGTTGCGTTCGCTCAGCGACAAGGAGGAAGGCGCAGCGACCGAGAGAGCTGTGTGAATCGAGCCTAAGGGCGAGGAGAGCACGGTGAAGGCTCGCCGCCGGTGCTGGTGGGAGAGGAAAGGAGGGGAGCCTGAAAAAATGTGTAGGTGCGCGCGCAGCCGCTTTGTCTCTCTCGTTGGTGGTGCTCGCGGCGGTGGTGGGGGGGGTGGCATGGACCACGAGGGGCCACAGGGGTCCGTGAGCGGAGCATGGCGACTGCATCCTTTCAGTCGGCCGGTGAACCCGCGTGCCGTACGGTTGTTGTCTCTTCGTTTTTTCGCACCGCCCGTGCGTTTTCTCTATCTATCCTTACGTTTCGCGCTTTCTATCTTTCTTATAAGTCTCTTTCTCGGCTTTCAGCTATAATCGTTTGGTTTTTTTTTTTTTTTAGAGTGATCCCTAGATTCTTCGAAGCTAGATCGCGTGTGACATTCTGATCCTCCATCGTCGTTATTCTCGTAGAGAAACGCACGCACACGCATCGTACATGCGTAATCTCTTTCTCTTTCTATCTTTCTTTCTTTCTTTCTATTGACGCTCTCCGTCCGTGGTTCCTTCGCTCGAAGATAACAACGAGAGAAGGAAGAATCCTCCTCGCAGGACCTTTTGGATTTTTCTTCGACTCGTCGTCATTCGTCCTCTTCGTTGTACACGGGCGCTACGCCTTTGAGAACTTCTCCTGCATGGTAAGTGACAAAAAGTCAATTACTTCTTAAATCGTCGTCGTCGTCGTCGTCGTCGTCGTCGTCGTCGTCGTCATTAACGGCACTCGGAACGATTTTTTTTCATCTTCTCAATATTATTAGTACCGTTGGTTCGACTTCGAATGATCAAAGGATATATATATTTTGAGGTGGAGGAAGAAGTAGAAGAAACGGATCGTTGAAACGAGAAGGGAAGTTTTTCACACGTGCAACGAGTTTTCTCAAGCGCGCGCGCGCGCGCGCTCTCGAATGACGCAACGAAGAAAGAGATGCGCCGCGTTGCTGCCAGATAACTTTACCATCTTTACCGCGTCTCTTGTTTTCGTACGTATCGCCATGAGAGATATATATTCACTTTTGAGAGGATGAAAGAGGGATCTCGAGAAGTGCTCTCCTCTCGACACGTGCGAAGAAAGGTCTTTCTTAGGAAAAATAATGTTACCAAAATAAAGCACCGGCGGGAACCTTTGTCTTTATGTACAGAAAACGAATTTCCTTTTTGCAATGGAAGAAATTTTTATCGTTAAAATGTATCGTTCTTTGGATCACCATACAATGGATCAAAAAAGATCGAACATTTGTAATCTTTAAGAAGAAAAATGCGTAAAGTTTTCAAACGAGCGATTAAAAAGAATTACCATCGATTTAAGATATTACCCTTGAACACTCGCGAGAACATGGCGGTATCAATTTAAACGTTGTCGTTGTCAATTGTAGCTTTCTCGATTAATGAGCGGGAAGTGCGATACTTTCGATAAGAACGTCGAACAACCGTTACTTTCTTATTTTTCGTTTATTCTTTTCTTTTATCTTATTATAATATATCGATGAAAAGGAAATATGTACGGTATCGATCTGCCGTGATCTTAGCCGAGGGTTTTCACTCTGTCGTCGGCATCTCGCATCACTGTAATTATCCCGATATCGTTGTTATCCCGACCATATTCGACATAGGAAACTTGTAATCGGTAGCTGATCGTGGCTAACGACCGTGATGTTTTAAAATTCTTTAAGAGCTCCGGATTCACTGTAATTACAGTACATATATAATGATAAGCTGGATACAAGTCGGCGGCATAGACTTACTAAAGCATACTGAAACGCACAGTTTCCCCTTCGAGATGTGTTTTGCATGAGAGAAAGAGAGAGGGGGAAGAAGAAACATCGGTAACGTCGTTTTCTTCCTTTCCTTTTTCTTTCATCGACGTGAAGGAGAAAAAGGAAGAAGCCGCGGAAAGAAATTATGGGTTGCTAGAAAGAAATCGAGTCTCACCGGTTAGAGGGAGAGAAGGTAAAAACAAGAAAAATGAAAACAAAAAAAAAAAACGAAAAAGAAATGGCGCGGTTATTCGCGTGCGAACACGCATTGGCAATTTTTAGCGTTCACGTTTCCGCTCGCGCCAAGGCCCATTCATGTAATCTTGGTCCTCATTGAGAACAAAGTTTTCGTTTCTTGTATCGACAAGGCGACAACAATGTATATATACGAGTTTGCAAGTACGAAGAGGTAAGTTCTTTTAATTTCGACGTTTAAGATCATGCAATGCCGAATTCATCGGAGGTGAAATCGTCGAGAGAGGAAATTGGCATGGTTCGTGCTGAAAATGTCTCTCGTGAAGATGGCGCGAATTTTGATCTTCAGGGTCATTCGTCCGCCCTTGATGTGTGTGTGTGTGTGTGTGTGTGTTTGTGTTTGTGTGCGCGTGTGTGTAAGAGAGAGAGAGAGAGAGAGAGAGAGAGAAAGAGAACCAACCCTCCTGAGTTGTGCCAGCACTCCAACACTTACTGTCGCAATACGACAATCGATCTCGAGGCTGCCGACTACGCAGCATACATTTTCGTGCCTCGTTAATCTAGTTTGTCAGCTTGCTCGGACCGTCATGAGTTAAATCGTTGGTAATCCTGCTAATCCAGCGAGCTCTTATTTTATCATGTCGGTGGACATTGGTGACAGCAGCAAGTAAAGGGAAAGCGCGATAGTACTCGATGATTACGCTCTTCGATTATACATACGAGCGACAAACGTGCGAAAAAAAAGAAAAATAAATAAACACTTTTGTAAAAGTTCGATGTAAAAGTACGATGACTTCGATGAGGAAATACTTAGGCAATGATTCTAAAAATCACTTTTGAATCGTTTAATTTAATTTAATTTAATTTAATTTAATTTAATTTAATCGAGTCTCTTGTCTATATCAATTTTTTCCTTAAAAGGTGAAAATTTTCTATAAATAACATCATTCTTCTTTGTTTTTTCATTGATTATATCGATTATTGAGCGGGTCAGTGATTAACTTAGGTATCTTAGTTTCGCTATCGCTTAGTTTCGTTGTATATATAGTCGAGCTACAAAGATACACGATCGATAGTCGTGCGTTTAAGGTTCATGCACATTGGTATATCAGGGAAAGCTAATGTTTGTAGATCTTATCGACCGACCCTTAAACCTACGAGGCTAAGAATAAATTATTATCGTTCGAAGACGTGCACGAGTACGTACGAAGACGTAACAAAATTTTATTTCATTCAGAGAGATCGCTCTTCAATGATCGCGTAAGTACGGCCATGAATCACGAGATGTCCGAATATGTATGATCGATCTCGAGACTTTATCCTTATGTTCCAAATTGATCTATATTTATAGTATCATTGCACGCGGCATGTCGCGTTTAACTTTGAAATCTACGGAATCGAACTAAGTTTTGAGATTAAATAAGTTCCGAG
The DNA here is from genome assembly GCF_912470025.1 of Vespa velutina. Lineage (NCBI taxonomy): Eukaryota > Metazoa > Arthropoda > Insecta > Hymenoptera > Vespidae > Vespa > Vespa velutina. Next base: position 573,386 of record NC_062194.1, read on the forward strand.
AATGAGAGAGAGAGAGAGAGATGCAGAGAAAGCTCACGAACGTATTTCTCTTTCTCTGGATTTGTGACGACGAGTCGGATGTTTCCTTCGTTTCATTATTTACGCATGTGTATACATGAAGATCCTTATTTGTCCATATTTTTAAATTCAGGTTCACTGACTCAAAGCAATACATTTTTTTGCTCCCAACTTTAGCTTGCCTCTCGCTTGCAACATCTTGAAGCTCTCGTACTACCTGACCCTTTATACCTGAGTTCACTGACGCATTCTCTCTTCGCTCGCGGGCGGTCCACGCAGTATCCACTTCTTCTTCTTCTGCTTCTTCTTTTTCTCCTTCTTCTCATTCTTGTTTCTTTTTCCTTCACAAAGAAGTCGCATTCTGACCGCTTGGAAAATAGAAACCCTCGACGGAGTTTAACGAACGCACGGTTTATCGGTTCAATATTCATATTATCTATAAAGGATATATACTATAAGGACCGATGTCGAACGGTAATGATTGGTTTCGTTTTTTTGATTATCGCTTAATCGTATCGAAAGATCGTTCGATTTCTCGAAGAAATCGACTACGGTGGTCGACTCGTGACGACTCTTAATGAATTTAGAATAGCAAAAATTTATCTCGTAGAAAAGACGAAGCGAGTACGCACACCTGCGCATTATCTCTCGCCCGCAACTCTGACGTCATTAAGTTCGAAACGACTAACTCCGCATGGTTTATTGGTCGCGCACGTTTATACGTCTTGTTACATTGTAGCCTCGCAACAGGAATCGGAACAGGATCGTTGCGAGGAGGTAGAGAAGGAGGAGGAGGAGGAGGAGGAGGGGGAGGAGGAGGAGGAGGAGGAGGAGGAGGAGTGGGAGGAGACGACTGGATATTGTCGAGGCGTAACAGATCAGAGTGAAAGTCGAAACACGATTCCGGTGCGGGCTCTCCGCGTATCTCTCTTCTCTCGTAGCAAGTACGAAGAGAAGACGGAATGATTCTCTCCTATCTTTCGTCTCTACTTCTCGAATATACCGAGGGAGTTAAAATATTCCTTTTTATACAATTAAACGCCTTCACGCCTTATGGATTCGACCGTCGAAAGGCTTATTGTGCAACTTTGTTCTAACTCGGTGAATTTTTCCCGCGTTACCGATTCCCCCTTTTCGGATTACTTCTTCGTGAGGAAGCAAACTTTTTACCTTCCATAAGCGTACAACACAAATTCAATTATAATTTAACTTTAATCAATGTTTATCTTGTCGTTTTGAATAGTAATACCTTGGCTTAGGAATAAATATGATTAGTTTGGCCATGGGAAATTCTCTAAAGAGGAGCTAACGAGAAGAAAAAGAAGACAATAGATTTTTGAAGGATATTTCAGTGGATCAAACAAAGTCCAAGAACGCGACGTTCTTTCGAAGGAATCAAGGAAAGTGAGAGTAAACATTATTCTCGATCGAATCGGTCAAACGGGGACGACCAGGTTTTTTAAATACTCTTTTTGAGTGGTTTCTTTTTTTAGTTGATTTTGACTCGGCGCACGTCTTTTATCTCGATTTTATTTCAATGTTTCTCTCTTTTCGAGCTAGCGGTGACGTACGCATTTCTCTCTCTCTCTCTCTCTCTCTCTCGTTTCGTGCTGACGTCCCATCGACCGCCTGTAGCGTGTACTTCCGATTAACTGGTCAAGCACTCGACGGTACTTATGCACTTAGGCTCGGCGAAAGGGTGCTGCTCGCGGTGTTTCGACGTCTATTTTTATCACGAGTTCACAGTGGGTCCGATACTCCTTCCGTTACAGTCTATCTCTCTCTCCCTCTCTCTCTCTCTCTCTCTTTCTCCCTTTCTCCGTTTCTTCCATCAGCTCTGAAAGCTCTTTGATTTCTCTGCTCGCGCGATTCTATGAAAGAAGCGTCAAAAAATATCATCGTTTTCCTTTCTCTTTGTTCGTCACGTTTCTCAATTTACGTGCAAATTGATTGTCAAATGTTTTTATACAGAAATCATTATGATCGACATTTTTTTTTAATTACTTTACATATTGCGTGCATAGGTTTTATTTGAGAAAGAAATCTAGCCGGAAGAAATTTTCGTATTTGGTAAGACGCGTCGAAAACTCATCAGGTTTTTTTTTTCATTGAACAAATGCGACGATTCTTTGCGAGAGGAAACAAAGTAGGAATGAATTAATTGCTGAATCAGAAATCGGACGACAGCTGTTAAGATCGATGACTCACGATGACTACATCCAAAGTTTGACAACGGCACGTCAGCAAATCGACATTGCTCCCCTTCCGAACGAACTCGGTGGGTTTCGCGTGGGCTGTTACAGAAGGACATGCTTTGGATTATTCGAACGTGTCTTAATTTATTGTCCTGCGCAATTGGGCAGGTGTCCGATCGAAAAGACTTACTGACCCGGAATTATTGGATCGGAGATCAAGAAAGAGCTCATTGGATTGACGAATAACTTTGAATTGTTTCGAACGAATTCATAAAATGACAGAAATAATTTAACATCAGATTTTAACGACCATACGTCATTTTAAGGAATCGTCTGAACAAGTACTACTTATACGTATCTTGAAAACGAGAAGTGGAATTGAGAAAAGAATTTTGTCGATACTCGATGGAGATCGCGTAGGCGATTCGCATAAAGACTTTCACGATTATAGATACATCGTGGCATAGTACAATCGTAGGAATAGTTTGTCTTTCTTACTATAGAAAAAAGTCGCATGGAGGACGTTGCGCCGTAGAGTGAAACAATGGCTGGTATTCGGAGCGTGCATTTATTTAAATCGGGGAGAGCAAGTGTTGCTCCTTGCGGATGGACTGCGCAGCGAAGAGGTTAAATATATCTGGCCTGGCCTAAACGTTCCCTCTATCCTCATTCCTTTCGAGCGCCAAGCTAGTCTCCGACTCTCCGTTAAGATTCGAATACGACTTTTCGAGACGAAGAATCAGAGAAAGAAAGAGAAGAGCAAACTCCATAAAGTTTTCTCGAATGTTCTGGAAAAACACGATGCGACATCATTCACTTTCATTGAACCCCGTTTGCGAATGGAGGAGAGATTAATTTTTCCAATTATGAAATATGCGATAGGTTAATTTTTTTATGCGAATTTTGTTTTGTTTCTTTTTCTTTTTCTTTTTCTTTGTTTTTTACCGGCATAAAGAATAAAAAAAAACAAGCCGCGGCAGTTTGTTTTTTATTCTTTATGCCGTTTATTTTTCGTCCATATCAATTTGCTCGTCGATCGGGAAAATGTTATTTTTTTCTTTTTGTTTTTCTTATTTCCTATACGTAAAGCTGTTCAAACGAAGCCAGAACCGGTTGAACATTTCTTTTTGTACATGTGTCCATACATACGAGCACGCGTTGCTCGTAATTTCGGATGGAAAATATCGATGCAACGAGGAAGTTTTAAAATTCCGCCTACGCTCGGTTGTACTCTCAGCGAGAGAAATATGACGAGGAAAAGGGAATGAGAATAATTTAATATACACGAAGTATATGGATATGTACTTTTATTAAAAGACACGAGAGACAGTGTTTACAGATACATACATTGTCCTTATTTTTATTCTTTTTAGGCTTCGTATTCGGGTCGAAAGTTATGCGTAACATTTTCGCGCTCCGGTAGTAATGCGAACTATATATCGAGACCATTAGTGGATCAAACGCATAATGACCGTTAAATTACTCGTGATACACATTGCGATCTTCCCTCTCCTCCCTCTCTCTCTCTCTCTCTGCTGCTTTGATATACGAGCTTCTTCTTTCGTAAAATTTTTCGCGTATCATCGACCCAGATTAATTAAGGTAGCACGTTTTCTTTTCAAAGAGTTTCGGTACGATAATTATATAAATATATTTATTTAGACGAAAATAAGAGCAATTTCTGAATCGTAGTGGGTTGAAAGCAATTAAGTGGGAAGTGCAGACGCTGGTGGGTGTATGCACGTTGTGGGAAGCAAAAAAGCAATGCGAAAGTGTAAGTCGTTTGCGTAACGTAAAGACGTTTAAGGTGGCGTTCAGGTTTGTAAGCGATAAGTGTTTTCACGAATCCTTCTTCGATTGAAAGCGTGTAAGATAATTAAAATTCAGCTTCGTTCGAACTTATAAAAATAATAATTATATTTAAGAAAATTAGAACGGGATTTCGATTGTAGTTTATCATGAGTTTGCGTCGCCGATACTACGATCTATCATTATCCCACGCAGAAAGTGAGCGGGCAATTTTTACAGATCATTACTTCGGACCGTGAGGCTCGCTGCCAAATTTTTGGCTTGCGATTCCACGCTGACTTTGCATATCTTGAATGCTCGTGAAAGGATCGCAACGGCCATTACTGCGGAAACTCGAAGAGTCGAGAGTTATTTCGTGACTTTCTTAAATAGGATAGTCGTCGAGTGATACGAGGAAGTTCATCGAAGAGGATCGATCGTGGGAAGACGCGTCGTCGTTCCTCGCATTCGTCCTTCGCGAATCGTCCTTATCGCTATGAAAATATCGTCTTTCGATATTAAAGGACGTGGAAGGTTTCGCGAAGGAAGACTTAATCTCAATTCCTTCGATCGGTATCGTTTACTTCCCACGATCCCTTTTCCCGTGAACGACGATATCTTTTTCGCTCTCCGTCGAAAAGGCAAAAAAGGGGGACGAAGGGAGGCCAAGTAAGTGCCCGTAAGAGCCTGTCTCGAGAGGAAGCAAGTCAAGTGTCCAGCGATTCCTTCAGGTACGTCTTCGAGTAAAAGTCGACCTTCATATTTTCTTTTTTCTCCACTTTGTATCGTAAAATACATGGACTCTTTCGTGAAAGAGACGAGTGAAATTTTAAGACTAGAACCAGCAAGCACTGAGTCATTACGGAGCTTCTTTGCTGCCGTTATTTACCGCTATGTTTTAGCGCCGCCGATTCCGGAAGTACGTGGGAAATTATTATCGCGAGTTATACGCGAAGCCTCGTAAACGTGACTACGAAATCGGCTATCTCGGTGATCGACTATACGTTTCTCAACAATCGTCATTAAGTTCTCGAAATGTTCCTTAACGTGCGATTGCCAATAAATCGATCGTGTAATAAATATTTTCTCTTCGATGGAATAGTGATTTCATTAGAACACAGTTTGATAAGCTTCTCGAAAGTGGCTCTGGAAAACTGATACGTCTCGACGTTAATTCTCTTATTCGGAGAATCCTAACGCACAATCATTCACAAAAAGTGCCTAGAGTTCCGATAGAAAAATACATCGTTCGAAGTATCATCGTCAGTCTTCGACTGACTCAGACGTCCTCGGAGTTTAGTCTGAAGGAATAAATTGCGTGGGACGTGCGGCTTATAGAAGTAATTGAGCACGTGTCGGTCGCGTTGATGAGCTATTATAAGGATCGCTAGGAATCAGCCATCCTGATATAAAAAAATTAAGCTCGTCTGCGTTCGCCCGAGCGAGCATAGACCCTCGACCTCATAGAAAGATGCGAGAGAGAGAGAGAGAGAGAGAGAGAGAGAGAATAGTAGATTGTCATAATATATCGTCAATCGTTGCGTTGTGAACAAAATTTCTTTTGATTGCGTCACATCGCGACACAATTGGAAATAAAAAGCGCAAGCTCGCAACGATTACTCAACTTGGAACGGTACAAAGCGAATTTACTGTAATTACAAGCGTGTACAGAAAAAAAAAGAAAAAGAAAAAAAAAAAAAAGAAAGAGAAGAAACAAAATGGTCAAGCACCAGATCGCCGATGTAAGCCATAAACGGTGCAAAGGCAAGACGTTGTAAGCAAATGCACAGGCAGGACGCGATCGGCTCCACGCATGCGGCAACGCGCAACGCATGCGAAAGAATTGCCGAGATTAATGCCGTCCATTCGTTATGAACTTACCGTGTACTTTTTTTTTTCTCTTCTTTTCCTTTTTTTTATTTCTTTTTTCTTTTCTCTTTTTCTTTTTCTCTCCTTGCTCGAAATATCAAAGATTACGACAAGCTCGTAATTTATTTTTGTAGTTACGAGATAACCTGCCCGATGCTCGATTTTTAATTGCACGCCTTCGTTTAATGAGGACGTACTTTTTTCCTTTTTTTCTTTCCTTCTCCATTAGCACCGAGTTGCGGTGTACTCGCAATTAAACGACGCGATTAATAAATTAAAAGATCCAAATGTTTCGATTCTATGTTATTAGGACATCGATTTGAGAGCTCGCGTCGAGTTGTATGTAATTCTTAAATAAATACACAACTATTATTTCGTTTTCTTCAGCTTTATCTTGGATTTTTGTTCCTATAAGAATCTACGAAAGGATCAATTCTCTCACACACACACACACACACACACACACACACACACACACACACACACACACACACACACACACACACACACTCGATCTATCGTTGCTCATTACTGGACCGAGTTCCATAGATCTTAATTTAATTTATTCGAGTTTAAATTCCGTTTTTGTGGTCAGAGTTTAGTCGATTAGAGGAGCTTGCGATCACGGCACGTGTCCTAAGTAGAAAATGTTCTCACGAAACGAGTTCTTTGCTATTCGACTATATATTCCTTTCTCCGTTTTGGTAGCTACTCGACGTACACATGCACACACATATATACTCGCTCTAATTAACCCAATTCAGCTCGACGAAAGAATACCTTCCTTTTTACGAGGAAAGTAATATATATTAGAAAGATGGCACTTTGTTACTTGCACGGAAGATCGCGGAGGACGAACAGCTGGCCCCTTGTACTTGCGTAATTCGCGTTTACGCGCTATAATCGATGTAATAATTTCTGTAAATAATCACCCTCGTTGGAGAAATGTCCGACGATATTACTTGAAGAATATCAACGTTTTGCTCGGTATGGGCGCTCGAAGAATTATCATCATTAGTTCGATCGTACAGTCTTGGTCTTCTGTCCGTCAGCTGGTGGCATACATTCGTAATATTCTTACGATCATCCATCTGAGTCTGCTTGAAAACCGCGAAATATCGATCGCGATTCGAAACGTTTCCGAGTACTCGACCAACTTGTAAACGGACTTTCTGCGAAGGAAAAAGCTAAGAGAAACGAGAGATAAGGAAGACAAAAATTTGTCGAGTAGTTATGAATCATGAAAATTTAAGAGATATTGGATCAATCAGATCCGAGAAGAAGAGGACGAAGAAAGAACGGAAACTTATTATCATTGGAGTTAATTAAAGAAAATATAAGGATCAATATTGTTGAAAGCAAATTTTGATGAATTGTTAAGTATAGAAAAGTGATCGTAACACTGAATCGCGTTAGTATCGACTTCGTCCAGCGAAGCGGAAATATTTGACTTTTGCCCTCGTGCACGGAACGCATACGCGTAAGTGAGTTGAAGTAAGAGGAACAAGAAGAAGAAGAAGAAGAGAAAGGAAAGGAAAGGAAGAGAGGAGAAGAAGAAGAAGAAGAAGAAGAAGAAGAAGAAGAAGAAGGAGTCGTCTTCGTCTTTTTGGTCTTCCCAGGTCTGTGCTCGCAGTGGAAGCAGGACAGTGCCTCTCTTCGGCACGCACGTACCTGCCGTGCGCGCGGCTCGCACGTGTGTCGTTGTTGCTTGGCTTGACTTATGTGTGCAGCAGCTGCAGCAACGCAGTGTCATTGACATCGTGCGGCGAGCACACACCAGTTTCTTCGACGAGATGCTAGTGTGCGAGCGCACGCTCGTTTACTCGCTCCCTTACTCGCTAAGAAACCCACTGGGTTGCGTCCTCCTACCGATCGTACATTACACGCGAGGACGATTATAGCCACGGCAACGCCAACCGGCTGTGCGACGCTCGGCCTGTTCGCGCGAGGATCTCCTCCTCCTCCTCCTCCTTCTCCTCCTCCTTCTCCTTCTACTACTTCTTCTTCTTCTTCGTTTTCTTTTTCTTCTTACTTTTTATTCTTTTTATCCTTCCCGGTGAACCCTTCGTCTCTCCACCGCGTCGCCCTAGTCGCCTCGATGCGCGTCGAATTAAGCTCGCTCTCAGTCGTTGACAAAAGCGAGAAACAAGTCGAGATCCTATGCCGAGTTTATTATTCGTAGGGTGTTATCCTTCGAAGAGTGTCGATTTATATATATATATATATATATATATATATATATATATATATATATAAATGTGTGTGTGCGCGCGCATGCATATGTATAAAAGATCCTCGCGCGGACACACACATGTACGCACATATGCGCGATTGGATGAAAAAACGGAATGGTAGCATGGCGCTTGAAGAGTGAAAGGAGGATGATTTCGCCCGTGGCATGGAAATGATGTCACGTGCTGACGGTGATTTCGTGACGATCGAAAATTGCCCCTCGATGCTAAATGGCTCTAACAACGAAGGATTCTCCTTTTCCGCGATCTCTCGACGCACGTGGCGAAATTTTCAAAGAATGACGTAGATAACGGGGATCATGTTATTCACGTGGACTTTTAGAAACTGAGAATTTGATCGATATTCGTTGCACCGCACATTTTTAGGTAATACTTAGGAATAATATTAGGATCATCGATTTTTAGTTAACCCAAGAATCATCTTGGTAGAGCGTTGAATTTTGTTGAATATCTCATTATCATAGGAAATTCGTGTTCCGTAAACCACATCGGCGAGAGTTGGTGAATCTTCCAACGTCCGTGCCAAAAGTTAATCTTTCGAAATTCCGTACATTAGCGAAATCCTTCTCTGCTTTGAGAGCATGCAAATTTCCTTCTGCGTGGTTTCGAAGTTCGCGACGTTCGTTACTCTTATCGATCCTTTTCAGTTCGCCACTCGTTCTCCTTTACAGTCGATTGCCTCCGTTCGAATCAGACGTCCTCTCGTTTTCGCATTTACCAGACCGACGGACTGTAATTTCGAGACGCAACCCTACGTTACCGCCTTTAGCGAGAAAGAGAATTTTTCAAGCTCGAAAGTTACAGCATACGTAAATATAGCTCGGTGTGTCGAAGACACGTTAACTTTATAAACGTCTCGTTAAGGATACGCAACCCTTTTAACGGCTTCTTTACTTTTCACGACCAAATGGCCGAGTGCTACTGGGATGAACCCAAAAGAGAGAAAGGAGAAGAGAGGGGAGAACGTTCACGGTCGGCCAACTTTAGAAGAATTCACGCACCTCGACGAGCTGCTCTCTTCGTCCTCCTTGTCGTTCCTACACAAGGGTTTTAGAGATTTACAGGCGGTCATTTTTCAGCCCGTTCCGACTCACCTTCTCTTTCCCTCCTTCTCCTTCTCATCTTCCTTTACTTCATGCTCGTTTACTCTGTCCCTCGGTAAAACAGACTCTCTTGCTCCAGTCTGAGGCTGCTCTCGTCTAGCCGCTTCTACCTCGTTTCTCTTTCGATTTCTTCCTTCTTCTCCTCTCTCTCTCTCTCCCCCTCTCTCTCTCTCTCTCTCTCTCTCTCTCTCATTTCTTTTTCTTCCCAGGCTCGCTCGTTCGCTCTCCTATCGATCTTTCTTTACTTTGGTCCTCTCATTCCCGTTCTCCGCGCCTTATTCTTATTCCTAGGTGGACCCTTCTCTCTTCTTCTCTCCTCTTCCTCCTACATTCCTCTCATCTCTTGGTCCCTCTCCTAACTTTGCTCCTGTTTTGTCCTCCCTTCGAGCGTTCCTGATCTCTCCGCTCTCGCGTCTCCTCTTCCTTTCAAGTCTATTCCCATTCGCCAGAGGCTGAAAGCCGCGACGACGGTAGCGCTGCCGGAACTGGTCCACCAAGAAGGAGAAATTCTTTGAAGGAGCCAGAAGAGGCACCGAGCCATCTCCTGAACGACATGAAGCCGTAGTTCGACTTTAATCTCAACTCCGGTGCATTCCGGATTTCTCCTTCTCTCCTTTTCCTCCTCCTCCGCCTCCTTGGCTTTGCTAATCCTTCGAGGCTCGTCTAGCGCGATGAAATTATCAAGAGTTGTTTAAGAAAGAGTGTTTTCACGATGACGACGAGACGGATTTTTTTTAAGTTTGTAGTATCGAAGAGATTATAGAAATTCTATCGTATTTTGAGAAATATTGTTAATTCGATTTTCTCGGTTCATCCTGACGTAATCGTTTTCTTGTTTACGAGTAATTATTAGTTTTAAAACGATTTTACCGGGCAGACTCTCTCTTTCGAGATGCAGATGCATTCGGTCTCACCTCGTATGCGGGCATCGTCGAGTTGCGATCAATCGTTTGAAAATTATAGAACCGGTTTGGTGGCTCCTTTCCGTCGAAAGTTATTGAAATGTCGAGCGTGCCGGGATACAGGTATTGTTAACGGGGGCAGTGACGCATCTCGCGTCTTTGTCCAACCGAGGGCGTTTCGTTCTACGCTGCGTTCGTGAGAACAAAAAAGAAAAAAGAAGGGAGGACCGGTCTCATCGACGTTTGGCATCGACGATGAATTCGTTAAGAGATTGGAGCCAAACGGGACGCGACATGGCACTGATAAAAGGAATTTTGGCCGAGCCGATAACGACTAATTTCGAAGATCGAATTCCTCGTCGATCGTCGACACGGTCGATATAGCAAAAAGAATCGAATAAAAGACGCGTAGAATATTTTAACGATCTAACAATGAGATAGAGGTAGGATACAAAGTGAAGTATTTTTAAACGATTTCCATGACTATACCAATGATATTAACCTATTCACATAGAAACGTGTCATCGGTTCTCCCGAGTCTCAATAGTAACGTATCGAGAGAGTATACGTGAGATATCTCTTATAGAACGTAAAGGCAAACGTTAAAGGTTTCGCTATCTTGCTCACGCTCCGTGTGAACGACGCCCAGGAACTACGACTAAATCCTACAAGGAATCGCGTGGAAAGCGAATAGTATCGAAGGTGCAAGTCGTTTCGACGATGAAGTACACACACATATATATATATATAAAATCTCGGTGAAAGCGTTCGGTTATATCCAGTTTAATACGGCCCTGCGAACGTAGACTCACAATCAGCTGGTCCCGCGTTCTCCGGCAATGTTGCCAGGCGTTCGCTTCGTCGTCATTCCCGTCGTCGTCGTCGTCGTCGTCGTCGTCGTCGTCGTCGTCGTCGTCGTCGTCGTCGTCGGCTGCTTCGTGCTTTTTTACTTTATTCGTATCTTCTATATTCGCTTTTACACACGCGCGTGAGACCAAGAGGAGGAAAGATAGCGAGTGAAAGAGTAAACACGTGCATGCGAGCGTTCTCTCTTTCTCTCTTCTTATTTCTCTCTCTCTCTCTCTCTCTCTCTCTCTCTCAGGCTCCTTCTCTCGTGTCTCACATTCGAGCTTCGCAAAACAATAATGTTGAAAATAGCTTTCGCCGTTGGTGCCGTCGTGAAATGCAACGAGAAGCAAACGACAATGGTGAGGTATTTACTTCGAGGCTTACTCCAAGGCAGAGTGCAAAAGAAAAAAGAGAGAGAGAGAGAGAGAGAGAGAGAGAGATCGTACTTGAAGTCTAATGATGCGAACCGAAGTAAATCTTAGACGCTAGATGGACCTTTTCGCGGTGTTACATGAAAGCCATTATAGTTGCGCGTTTAGGACCACGGCGTGCGATTTAATAAGGAAAAGAAGGATATTCTCCGTGGAAGAACGTGCCTCCTAGAGGATAGAAAATTTAGCCGGCATGATTGCGTCTCTAATCGCACTGAATCGCCGTGAAACGAAGGAGATTACTCTCTCTCTATCTTTTTCTCTGTCCTATTCACGTACTCGGTACTTGGATTAGCGCGTAGGCAGATCTTTTTAAGTGTTTTAACAAACGAGTAAACGTATACGATGAGATTATTCTGTCGGAAAACTATTTCAATGTAATTTTGATTTTTTTCTTTTCTTTTTCCTTATCTTTTTCTTTTTGTCTAACAAGCATGAGTTACGTTTTACCGACGATTTATCGCACGACTCTTTTTTTATTTTCCTCGAGCCACGAGTCGTACCTCCGTAATTATTTTTCACGAACGTTTTAATATACCACCGTTTTTTTCGTCAGTTCGTTGTTCCCTTCCTCTCTTTCTCTCTTCTTCTTTCATTTTCTCAAAAATGTAGCGCCCAGTTGCCGCAAATGAGGACGGAAAACCGTATTTGTACCGCGGAAAAACGTATTTGTGAAATTTGCTTTCGTAAAATCCACATAACGACCTTTTCCTTCTGCAGTCTTGAACTTTTCAGGCAGTCTCAAATTCTTCAAAAATAATAAGAAACATGACAAACGGCCGAGATATTACGTTAAAAATGAAGATATTATAGTCGTTGATTCGATTCTCTTACTATCCAACGTTAAATTAGCAAACGTTTGGTCGATCGATACAAGACTAAAACAAGACGACTATAGCGATTTCGTTTTCCACATTCTTTTCGATTTCGCTCTTGTAATCGGCCTTTTAGGAGAAATGTAAGTGCTCCATTAAAGGATATCAATGTTCAAGGCCGAACAATGTAGGCGCGTATTCGATCAGCTATTCGTTCTCATTGAGAAAGCAATTTGTCTGTTTACGACGATCGACAAAAACCTCAAAAGTAATTTGACAATTTCGATTTCGAATTTTAAATTTATTCATTTCGTTCTTCAAAGAAGAACGAAAAAGGCCAGATGAAGAAGGTATCGATTTTGTGATAAATAACGAAAGCTTATGCAATTTACGTAGAAATTTCGGTGAAAGTGCGTGATCGAAGGTGCACTTTACAAACCTTCGTAACAACGATGGCGAAAAGTATTGAAAAACGAGCATAATTTCGTAAGGTGGCAAAGAAAGAGAGAGAGAGAGAGAGAGAGAGAGAGAGAGAGAGAGAGAGAGAGAGAGAGAGAGAGAGAGAGAGAGAGAGAGAGAGAGAGAGAGAGAGCAATCCTCCTGTTCGTTCGTTACCGCAGCATCTTCCTTCCTTGTATACTTAACTACAAACAAAGAGGGAACGACAGAGTGAAAGAGAGAGGGACTCGTCGAGGTGTGTACACAAGTCGAGGTGCTTAAATTTCGGAAGCAGGTGGTTAAAGCGTTTGAACCGGTAAGCGAAGCCGGCTTCTTTTTTCATCTCTCTCTCTCTCTCTCTCTCTCTCTCTCTCTCATTCTTCTGCTCCTTGCTTGGTGGTTCGCCGTGTCTACTCTGCTAAAAGATCGGCCGACACAAAGGCTTTTGCCTTGGCCATGCTGTACTTCTTTCTTTTTTCTCTTTCTCTTCGAGCGTGTTCGGATCGCTCCTCTTAAGCTCGTTTCACACCGCCAGATTATCTCTGGATGCTCTCCACCCACTCGTTACGCCTTTCTCTCGCATCGTGCTTCTTCGAATTCTACAAACCGTGCAGGCTCTAAAGGCCTAAAACGGTGCACGCTCGATAAATTCGCAGAGTTTCTCCGTTAAATCCTTCTGTACTCGTACACTTACGATATTACTTACATATATATATATATATTGTATTTTAAGTAGATTAAATTTGGAACAGGATTTCTCTTCTTCGTCAGGCATCTCTCTTGTTTCGTTCTTTTGTCCTTGCCGTTCGACGCTTTCGTTTCAATGAATTAGAAAGTAAATAGAATTTGACCGATGAAAAAGAAAAATAGTCGATATAACCTTGGAATTTGTATTGACTAAGAGATAATTATTATTCGTTTCATTGATTTTTATTGTCCTTCGGAAGAGTCCTTCTACCCTTGGAAGATGATAAACCCGACGAAGCGTTTCTCTTAACTCGGCATCAATTAATGCCTCGTCGAACGCGTTCAGTTTACTCGGAACGGCCGACGAAGGAGCTGACTGACGATAGAGAAGAAGGGCTCCTTCCCGGACCTTCCCACTACTTCTCTCGCTTCGGTTATTAGGGTACACGGTCCATTGTCCATCGGATGATGATCCACGGAGCCTGCGGAAACACGAAGAATGGACTGTTCGATGCTTAAAGGGAACGGCTATGGTATATTCTGGATCGAAGGTCAACCTGTGTTCAACCGAGGTAAACCGATGTTACTTCTACGGCTGTGGTATTTAATGTGGACGAAGGCGTATAGTTTATAGTATATGCATACCACTTCGATCTATTTTCGTTCGAATTATCGATCGCGTTAACGAGAAACGATAAAACCGTTCCACCGATGGATATACTTGTCTTTCTTTCTTGAGTAACCAAAAGTAATTGTATAAATGCATAGATACGTCCTTTAATGTTGTCGCTTTGTAAATCATTATTTATTTAATTATCCAGAATATTCCAGCTTATAATTGCTGATATATACGATATATAAAGTATTATTAAGGTTAAGTTATTCATAGACATTTCTTTTATTTTATTTTATTTTATTTTATTTTTACTTCGCAGCAAGTATTGAAATACGTAGAGCCGTTGCGTTATACCCGACACGCATTCGTTTGGGCAGAAAACCAGTTTCCGTAGTGTTCGTAATTGGAGCCTGTTTCGCATCTCGCCGACACTCGTCACGTAATCATCATTGAATAATGAGACGCGGAAAAGAGTATACACTGTGTATTAAGCCGTTGGATTAGAAGAGGAGACATGCCGGATGGCATCGTCCCCACGTCCTTTTAACTCGTTCTTTTTGCTATTTGCGACGGCATTACCCGGAAGGCTTTCGCTTCTTCGTGTAGAATTTTACCTCGAGCGAATTCGTACGAGTATTGCCGAAACATAAATGTCATCGATTCTTCCGTCAACTCATTCGATATTAACGGATAACCTATTAGCGAAACAAGGACGTAGTAAAAGAAAGAAGAAAAAAAAGAAAAAAAAAAAAAAAAAAAGAAAAAAAGTTTCATACTCATCTGCAAGCACAGACACATACATAGGACGTGTGTAATATTATGCGATGCGAACGCTCGAAGAGATTGAAAAAGTGTATCAAAGATCCATATACGTTTTAGCGATCGTTATACCGATTGAACGGCACATTTTCACAGATACTTATTTTCATCGCGTTTACAAGTTCGAGGGAAGGAATGTAATTATAGCGTTGAAAGAAAGTGCGGGGCCGGTCTTTTAATGACGGTTGTTTAAAAATAAAAACGCAAGGGAAGGTCGTTGACACTGGATCGTGACGAATCCGTGAATGTCGCATGAGACTCAACGGTGTGACCTTGGACCAGCGACAAAGTACGAGAACGACGGGTTCGTCGCTCCTACGTTGAATCACATCTTCGAGATCTAACGAATCACGTTCCTTTTGGTATACCGAGTTTTTGGAACGATCTCCGAGCGTTCGTCGCGCCAACATTTGAAATGCTCCTCGTAAATATAATTTCAATTCTCGCAGCCGCCAATCATCTTTTGACGTCTGTAATTCAGCGACTCTGCCACGCATGGTCGCCTATCGTTAAGGTATGCTAATGGAATGCGTTTCGAGCTTCCTACAACGTCACCGTTCGAGTACTACAAAATCTCGTTCTTTCCTTGTACCTTCGGATCTCACTTGCTGCCACCTATGAATGCCTCCATTTCGATCATTTTGATAATTGCAAAAAGTGACGGGCGATAAGTAGAGATCCGTAATAAAGCGATTAGCCGTCCAAGTTGACTAGTCTTTCAATTGGAGCAGAACGTATTAACGAGTTAGATAAGAATGAATTTTTATTCTTAATCGGTTGACGGGATATTACTAGTGAGAAAATAGTACGAAGTCGATCTTTGGCAATCGTTCGTTCCCCTTTGTGCTTAACGAAGGAAGTCCTCAATGAAATCATTTGCTGCTCGACGCTACGATGTTCGGTATTTGTAACATTAGCTAATCGGGGTCGTCGACCGCGTTTTCTCGATATAATCGATGTCAACGGAGGAACGATTCGTCGTGAAAGTGGTGCATGATTTAATTATAATTTCAACCTTACGCAAGGAGTCTCGTTATTTGCAAATAATTCGTTTGCGTAATCGTCGAGGGGTTTTACGTTTGTTTGTTTTGTTTTCTTTTTTTTTTTTTCTTTTTCTTTTCTTTTTTCTTACGCTATCGAGATAAGACGATCGAAGAGAAGAGAAAAAAAAAAACTCATTAATAACGCATTAAAGTAATATAGATGCACAGAGTGTGAGAAATCTCGTTCGATCTTCGAGCGAGTGAAACGAAGTCGACGATTTAATGATAAATAAGGTGTAAAATTTTCAATTTCAAATCGTTGGAAGAAAATCGTTCGAGTTTCCGACGTAACAACGAATTTACCTAAACGTCTTTCAGTCGGTTAGTGCAATTACACGGAATCGCTCTTGAATCCTTCGGGCAAGCAATCTCGACAGTATACAACTGATGCCCCAAGCGCGGCAACCTGAATCTGGTCGAATAAAAAGCAGATACCGTTCTATAAATCATTCATTGACTGCACATTAGGCCGTTGCTATACCTACGGTCTCATGCATAAGTATGAAGATCTCTTTACTTCTCTTTCTCGATCATGAATCTTTTTTCTTCGCCTTTCGCTTTCTTTCTTTCCCTCCTCTCTTTTCGTTCCTTTTTCTGTTTCTTTTCTTTTTTTTTTTTCTCTCTTTTCTTTTCTCTTTTTTGCTGAAACCGAGAAGAAAGTCATATGTTGCTGTCAAAAGCCAAATATAACTGGATGATTGATTTAAGTTTTAGCCTAGATTAATTATTTTTAATTATTCGTACCGTCCTTTCCTTGAGAAATCTCGAAGGGGAACTTATGCGCATATTCTTTCGCGAAAAGGAAAAAGGAAAAAAAAAAAAAAAGGCTAAAAGTACTGCCAATTTCTGGCCTCGTATCTCAAGTACCTACTCGCAGCATTGAGATTGGGTAAAAGAGAGCAAGGGAAATAAGTGAAGGAGAACAAAAGGCAGGGGGAGAAAGAGAGAAAACGGTAGTTATAGCCAAATGCATCTGACTAATCAGAGAGTGTGGTGTACGAGCAAATGGAATAGTAGGCCCTTAACAAAACGCGACAGTGATATACAGGCCGGAAAATTAAAAGAAGCGCACCGTGAAGCGATTCTCGTTGGGTTTATACATTTTAGACGCGCACGGCTTGACTCGCTTGACGTACGGAATGTTGATGCGCTTTTACAAAATTTCGTTATTTATAGGCCTATTCCCTTGTGCGCGCCTACCGAGCTCTTCTTCCTTATTATCCGCCAACGGGGACTCGTACCAAACGCGTTCATTCTTTATGTCTCCTTTAGCATTCTCTTTTCCAGATCGAAAACTATTCCATCGAAAGAGAAGATCTCTCGGCCATGATTTTTGAACGCATCCACGGAAATCATAAAGCCGACTTTTTTCTTTGAAAAATTCTTTTTTCTCTCGGTTTTCCATAACTTCTTTAGAATTTGTGCCGAGGAAAGCGGCTCGACGTTTCGCAGGAAAATGAGTGCTAAATTTGCGGAATAGGCGAACCGTGCTGGAGCTTTGTAAATGAGAGCACAATACGAGAAACGCCGAGCGGAACGAGAGATCATTGAATGCAACGAGCGAGGAGGAACGTTTAAGTACGGTTTTTCTTTTCTTTCTTCCCTTACAAAAGGAGCAGAGATGGTACAACAATGCACAAGCTCGCGAATTCTATCTACCGGAACATCCTCTGCTCGAGCCAGGGACAACGTGTCTTCCGAGGAGCTTCAAGAACTGAAACGAGAGAGAGAGAGAGAGAGAGAGAGAGAGAGAGAGCGCGCGCGCTATCGCTCCAGCTATTTAATGAGTTGAACCCTATAGGATCGAGTCACTGTGTCGCGAAAGCATTCGATATATCGCTAATTACGAGGAGATTAGAGTTTGATTTCGACGTAGTCGATTCTTCGCTATCGTCTGGCCTTTCGTAACAATAATCGAAGCAAGCTAAACACGGAGACGTGACTAAACGTTGTTTCATTAACGTCAGACCTTTCTTTCTCTCACGCTGCCGTTTGATATAGTAATTCCTTTCGATGTGCTATGGAACGTGGGAGTGGAGAACGGGGCGTCGTCCTCTGCCACCTTTCCTCTCTCCTCTCCATCTTCATCCTTTCTATCTTTCTACCTTCTCCTCCATCTCCTCTTCTTCTTCGTCGTCCTCTTCGTCTTCCTCTTTTACCTCCTCTCGTCCTTCTCTTCTGCACGGAGACCGAGACTCTATCCTATCTAGTCGTTGGCCAGTCATGGGTCAGCGAATCCCAGTTCCTAGTCACGAATCTGAATACCGGTGGGCGTGAGCTCCTTGAAGCGAACTTGCGTTTACGCGAGAGCAGGAAGTTCAATGTAAAAATGTATTGAAGAGATTATGCTCTCTCTCTCTCTCTCTCTCTCTCTCTTCCCCCCTCCCCCCTCCCATCCTTTCCCTCCTCTCTTCTACCATCCGTCTATGTTTTCTTTCTTTTCAGGTGAGAGATAAAGGGGCAAAAGGAACTGTTTCTTTCTTCCCGGCATTTTAACGTTTTAACGCTTAACTACGCTAATCTTCTGGCGTCACGTAAGAGTAACTCTAGGGAGCTGGTATTATTGGTATTTACGTTAAGTAATTTAAATGAATGGTATGGCTGGTCTCGGTCGATCGGTATACTTAAATTGATCCTTTCTTAGTTTTTCAAGAGCCTATTTAATTTACCAAAGGATGCGTATTAATTATTGGTAATATTATTGCAATTTGTGGGAGCTTACGGCCTGGATACCGATAGCGTGTATACTGTTACTCGCTTGAGCTGTATCGAAAGCTGATGTTACTTCGATACTCGTGAGAGTATGGTCGACGTGTTTGCGGTAGGCTATAAATGAAATTAATGTTTCGTGATACCAACCATCTTAACATTCAGACACTCCGTAAAACTTTTGGTATTGTTTTCTCTCTTAATTTCTATTTCTTGAAATTTGTCTTATCTCCGGATCGCGTTCACATGCGGAATTAAATGAATTGTTATTATATCGTACTTCTTCCTTTTTCTTTTCTTTTTTTTTTTTTTTTTGTTTTTTTTTCCGAATGGAAAAGAAAAAAATCCAGATTTCTCCTTGGACGAGAAAATCGATCTGAAACAAAGGAGATGGTGCTCTCGCGAGCATCTAATATTATATTCCATGTTCGACGAACGCTAATAATAATCGGCGTGTTTAAGCGAGCCGATTTTTAATAACATTTCGCGCGTGACTTGGGCGAAACGATCGGCCTTAATGAACGTATGGAAAGCTATATCCTCACGAGCGAGACGGCATTCGAACGAACGAAGCTTCGGCTTATTTACTTCGACACGCTCGTGCTAAAATCCTCCATTTCTCTTTTTCACGTGCTCGACACCTTCCGCGAGTTTTCTTTACGTGAATGATAGATAAGCGTCACGATCGTTCGATTATTTTCACGAAATTTTCTTTTTAATTCACTCTCCTCTCTGATCGATTTCGAAGCGAGATTTAAACGGGAAAAGTTGGCGAACGCATTAAAAGGAAATTCTATCCGATTCTTTATCCGATTACTATACGAATGATTCGCGTAATGAGCTCGAGAGATGGAAAACTCGTGAAAGACGCACGCGTACGCGTGGAGAGCCAGCACTAAGGAAAGATTTTAGATATTAGATTTGCGTTTGAGTCGCTCGTTAGATGCGGCATACGCACTATGCGTGTCTCCTACTCGCGATTCCGCCTCGACGATTACCGGTACAGTATACGACAACGACGGGAATACGTCTTAGGATTTGTTCCTTTTCTTTCCTCTTCTTTTCCTTTTTCGAAAAAAAAATTAAGCAAACGATCGATCGGTTCATAATCGTGACTGAAAATCTATCAACGAATCGCTTATTAGAATCCATACACGGTGATGATTGTTCCAAGATCGTGCGGCGTTACGACCATATTTAGTCTTGGATCCATATTTACGGAGAACACTGTACTTTCCTACTTCTTTTTCTCTCATTTTTTCTTTTTCCGTAATACACGTGTCATGGTCATACACGCGTTTTACTGTATTTTAAAGGAACTCCGTGTTCCGGGATACGATCCTCGTGGCACAGCAGGAAATGTACTCTTCCTATCGCTAACGATTCGTTCAAAGATCGAAGATTAAAGAAAACTACATTATATTCCCGTTTCTAAGAGAAAACTTTCGAGATATAAGCGACCGATCTTTTTCTTTCAACTTTGCAGAGAGAACGCAACGAAAGTAAATGAAAGCCGACCGTGTCGATGATAACTAAACGTTCCAAGATGTCTGTACGGACTGTACCCGTATTATAAACCCCAACGTTCTTCCAGTCCAGACACGAGAGACTCTATAACGCCTATAACCAACATAACTACCGCGACCACCGTACTTGCTAAGACTCGGATAGGAATACACGGTCTTGTATTATATAATACATAGACGTGCGAGCAGGTTTGCGTTGAAGGTAAAGTGGCGTATCACGAGCAGGTGTTGCCCCCAGGACGTATCATCAAGGGCTATCTATAAAGAACTTTTGTTCGACGCACGTCGGCCCGTACATATGACCTACCTACAATCTGGCTTCTGACGATTCTTCCTGAGTTATCTTTGCGATTAAATTACTCGAACGTACTTGGAAAATAAAGGTTTCCACCCTGTGTTCCATGGTCGTTCAATTTTAATTAAAAAGATTCTCCTGGCACGAGATCGATACAAAATACAGGGGAGATCGAAACGATCGAACGGAGATTGAATTTCTTCGGAGAATAAGATTTTTCGAATAAAGAAAAAAGGAAGAAAAGAACATTCCTCGCCCTATTTAATTTTATCCATCTAATTTCGCAATGAGAATACAACTATGGCGATATATTTAAACATTAATAGGAGCACCGAATTAAATAACACTGCGAGAAAATAAAGTAAATCGTGATCGTTGTTATCGTTGTTACGTTCGATTCACGAACGACGAGCATTCTGTGAGACTGGATTTGGCTGTCGAGGAAGGCTTAGTCCTCTCGGTACGAACATTAATACATCGGATAAGGTTGCAAATTTCTTTTCTTTTCTTTCCTTTTCACTTTTATTTTTTTGCTTTCTTTTTCTTTTTCTTTTTCTTTTTGGTAAATTCAAGAGCAAAATTGTAAAGAGCTTCGAGAATGTAAAAGAGGACAAGTGTATATCGAATCTTATCCGAGTTTAGTGTTCGGTGGTAAAAAAAGAGAGTGCGTTGAGCAAAAAAAAAAAAAAGAAAAAAAAAAGAAAAAAAAAAGAGAGAAAGGCCATTGGTAAAGAGCCGTAAGTGAAATAAAATTGGCAGGGCGTGCACCCTACCGGTGCACTGATAAAGGACTCCTACGCGAGTACGCGGTGAACAAGTCCAGTTTCGCCAATATATCGCAGCTTCCAAGGAGATAGCGCATAAGGCGCTATTTCACGTACAAATGCCCGTGGTGCACTTAATGCGTGCTCGGTGTATAGCTTCGAGAACGCCGCCTAACACCCACGCCTTAGTTCGGTCACCGAGCCTTATGCGGTAATACTATACCTATACCACCTATACTTTACTCGGTATTCTCTACCGAGGCACTATCTCTCCCTCTCTCCTTATTTTTCGTCCCTCTAGTAAGTACTTTTAGGATCTCATATCTTCCGTGCAAAGAAAACTACGAATTCCATGTACATAAAAGTCCTTAGCGATACGACATTTTCATTCGGATATTTTTCAACAAATAGCTTTACAGGAGAGTATAAATAAAGAATCTTTTTTAAATACGACAAAATTATTTATTATTCATGAAATGTGATTTACGTAAGATATTAACGAACAAATAAGAAACATTAAGGAATAATCAAAAGAATGATCGTTGTAATCTTGTAAAAGTTCTTTATCTCATTCGTTTCTATCTCTAAGAGAATAGAGATAAGGAGTCGTTCATGTCGTTCGGTTCTACATAATCTTGCCCGAGTCTTCGTCATCTTACGGGTGTAAATTGCTCGAGCAAAGAGATACGAGTTCCGTCCTTTCTACGTTTGCTCGATGAACTTTGCATATCTCGGGATACCGTATCGTTTCTTCCAAGAATCTCCTCGACTTCCGGAAACTTTGAATGCTCGTGGAACACCCGGTATGTGGCGATAGGTAGAGTTCTAAGTACAGTGATCGTCGTGCCGTACGTACTGCGGCACAGTAGATACGTGTACCGCACGGATACGGATAGGAAGATGGAGAAAGAGAGAGAGAGGGGGGGGAGGGAGAGGGAGAGTGAGACAGTGGAGAGGGGCGGGGAGAAAGAGAGAAAGAGAAAACGTATACGAGGACGAAGAGCTCGCACGGCGGCAATGACCCAAGACTGGCCTTGCGTTTCTTTCATCTTTCCGCCTTCTCCGAATTACATTCGATTAGAACGTCTCGATACAACCAATTCTGCCGTGAAACAGACTTCGATGATGATCGCCGTATAAACTAGCAGGTACCTACGCCTTGTTCAGGAATGCGCTTCTGTTCGTTATCTTCGGCAATTGGAATATCTTTGAGAACCTAACCAAAGCCGCACTTTAATAATATCATCCTATAAATCCAATCGTTTTTATTATTTGTTCGATAGGAGCAGGATAATTAAAAAAAGAAAAAAAGAAAAAATATATCTTTCGACATATTTTATAGATTCTTATTGGAACTAATGGCGAGTACTTTAATAACATTGAGATATATTTTATCGACATTCGAATATGCTATGCTACTTAATTAAAACATCATCGAAACTTATTTCTAATTCGTAAATACGGAATTGCCGATCGTGTAATCTCGTTACGATAGAGGAAAGATCGAAAAGCTCGAAGCCAAGTACGAGGGAGATGTGCCACTTTTAGAATCGATATAATCCAATATAATTGCAAATGCTAGGGAGAAACGGTAGTTATCGAAGATTCTCGTTTCGTTCTACTATGAATTACGATTTAATGAAAGCTCGAATAGACATACGTGTTCTTAGGTTCCAAACGATCTGCCTGAATGAACCGCTACCTCGGGGTCTTTGGGGGTCAAGAAGATACCAATCTCGATTTATGGCTCGTATAATAAACCTTCTTATGACAAATGATGCGTTCGTTAAGTAGCAGACATTGCGACAATCTCTACGATTAATATCTAATTTCAAACCTCGAGTAGTTGTTACCTTTCGCGCGTACGATCAGATACATACGTGTATCGCGTTGATAGAATAATTCCTAATTCATTATTCATTCGCGTCTCTGTTCCCGTCATCTTTAGCAACGAAATTGTTGGAAAATATTTCATCTGCTTTCCCGGGTATTGTACATATATGTATATATACACATATATACACGATAAGTATGTGTGTACGTGCGTGCGGGTATATATATATATATATAGGTACATATGTACATAGTACGTTAAATGTTGCATATACACGTCATAGGTATATCGAGAAATCGATTAACAATGGCATTATACGAGCTTGAAAGTTCGATAGGACTTGTATTCGTTCGCCCTTTACATTATATCAATAAATCGGACCGGTCTTAGAACGAACCATTGAATGCACCAAAGGGGAACGTTAAATGTACTCTCTTTCATTAGCTATTAATACATTTTTCAAGGCATGCTCGTACTCATTCCGCACAAGTTTATGTTTACCATCGAGAACTTGTATAATTAAGTAGGTATGCAACGGACTATATTACTTATGTTACGTATCGTTGCTTAAAAGCAGCTATTGTGATTTAAATGCAGCGAGATGTGAAATGATACTCTAGACGATTCTTCTTTTTCTCTCTCCCCCCCCCCCCTTCCTTTTAAAACTTAGTTCCTTTGTGCGTAAAACGCAGCAGACGTAGCTTCTTAGTCGCGTACGTTAATTTTGTTTGCTACTGTTAACGCGAGTGGGTACATAAATACTCTTGGAACGAAGTTGTGCCTGGCACGTCCCGCGAACTTGGATTAAAATTGATCGATCAAAATCCACGGAGAGTGGCCGTCACCGTAGTAACGATTTAAGTGAGTAATTTGCACCGCGAGGTCGTTGAAACCTTCAGCCCTGCTCTTACGCTTCTCGCACATTGAATGGAACTCGCTGCCGTTGCTGCCTGCTGCTGCTAGTAGTTGCTGCTGTTTCTGGCTGCTGCAACCTCGAGAGCGTGGGCTGCTTGAGTTCCCAGACAATGGTCGACCAGTTAGGTCATTACTGTCTTTTTCTCTCTCTCTCTCTCTCTCTCTCTCTTGCCATCGTCAGCAACGTTCCTTGCGAGCTGTCAAACTCTCTCGACCTACTCATTACGGGTAAATTAGTAGACAACACCGACGATGACTATGTATTTGTGAGAAACGAAAACGTGTAATATTCTTCTATGTGCCTTACATACGATCGCAACATTTTTTCGAATCGATCTATTTTCTACGGCCATTGCATCGACTTTGTTAAGCTTTCGTTTCTTCGAGATAACGAAGTACTCTTGTGTATACAAAGTGATTTAATAATTACGGAAACTGACTATAATTAATTGCATTCGAACAAACTGTGTCTCGATTGAACGTTTCACTTTCGATTTCCACGAGATCGTTAACTCCCGCGACTTTCTATAAATATCTACGTAACGTTTAATCAAAATCAAGTGATTTTCTGGCAAAAAAGATGTACACGCTCGTACACACGATAATAGCTCTGGACAAAGGTTCTTTCTTTTTAAGCTGAACAGCCGCGTTTAAACACGGTTGTGTGTACTGTTTGCGTGGGAAGGTATTAGACGACGACAAACGATGAACGAGTATCAACGCGATTATCTAATCGTCGATCGTCAATCGTAGCAATGAAAGCCAAGTACAATACTTGTGTAGTTTGGCGCGCGTGCTTACATATGTATGTACAAGTATCCACACTTTGCCATTTGTTCGTTAACTCTCGCCAGATTATTAAGGTCATCGTCTTCCTCCTCCTCCTCCTCCACTTCCTCCTCCTCCTCTTCTTCTTCTGCTTCTTATTATTATTATCGTCATTACTTTTTCTACCGCGACGTCGTTCGCGCATCAATCAGCGCAAGAGGCCAATCGTCATTAATTGCCATATGGCTGGGTACTAGAGCGAGATTTCAAAATAATAGCGCTTTCCTTTGTTGTCCTCGTCGTTCGTTAGCATCAGCAACGGCGGTAACAGCGTAATTCGCGGTCGCTGAAATAATGACAATTTGTCACTCGGCTCGAATAAACGCGTCGAATGAAAGCTGGCTCACACACACGAGCGATAAGGATAATGCATTGCGTTTATTCTCGGCACGTGCGCATTATTGCCCTCTTTCTTCTCATCTTTTGTCTCCCTTATTCTCCCTCTCTCTCTCTCTCTCTTTTTATTTCCCAAAGTTTATTATATTTAATGATACCATTATGTTATTGTTTCGTATCGATAAAGCATACGTTTTTCTACAATCAATTATCTTCTTTCCTTCTGTCTCTCTCTCTCTCTCTCTCTCTCTCTCTCTCTCTCTCGCTTTTTTTATCGTTATTTGCCTTATCCGACGTACAGTTTTTGTTTGGGCCCATCATCGCAATGGCTACCAACAGTCACGACTCTCACGTGCGAATTCGAATCGGCAGCGATATAATTAACACGCCAATCAGTAAGCAAGCATCAGCAAGCACTCTCACGTTTCTCAACATCGCTTAATGACCGTCGTTGTTATGTATATGTCCATTCTATATGCCACCGGGTACGAGACGACGAGCCTCGGCGCATTAAACGATTTCGATTTATAACGGCGTTAATTACGTAAAATTTTACGCTTTCCCTAACCACGACACGCGCCGTACCTTATCTCATTCTCTTTTTTTATTTCGTTTAACGATCGATGCATTTATAAAGCCTTCTCAACTGTTTAAAAGAGTTTTCGAAGGTCGTAATCTTATAATATTTTCAAATAAAAATTCAATTCCAATTAATAGCAACTTTTAGACACGCAGCAGTAAATATAATTATGAAAATCCGTTTGATTTGTACGATTAAAAGATTTCTCTGCGTGATATTGAGCGAGAATCGCGAGCAATCAAATTTCTATATGGTTTCTAATCGCTTTAAACGGCGTATATCCTTTGCTAGCAGTACACTTGAAAGACCGCAAAGAGTTTTATACTTTTATAGGACGCTTTGAATAATCTACCACGCACGAGTTTCAACGATTTGTTCGATCTCTCTCTCTCTCTCTTTCTCTACTCGTACGTACCTATATACGTGTAGATACATGGTAAAGTGCACTGGTGTACCTTCATTATTCACCGCGCCGGTATTTTTAGAAAGAGTTTGCATTGAAGCGATAGAGAGACTATATTTGTGTAGGTTAGTGTATTTGTAGGATAATAAAATAAGGGATAATAAAATCACGACGGATCTTTTATGGCAAGAAAAAGAAAAAGAAAAAAGGAAAGAAAATGAAAAAAGTAATTATTGTAGGATGCAAGGACGCGTTAATTAAGCTGCGCGAAAATAACGCGTAAGAAAAGACGTAGAAACGTGCGTGCAATGCAACGACCATTTAAAACTGAATTTCGCAAGCTCGACGACACTCAAGTTGCATTTTAGGAGAGAATTCAAAGATTGTCGCATAGAATTACGGGGTTAAATTCAACATGTCCTTTTTCGACGCTTTCAAACGAGAAGACGGAGAAGAAGCCTTCGGAAGTTTTCTACGGGGCTTTATAACGGGTGGTATATTACGCTCTGCTTACGAAGATTTCTAATCACGGCTTACTGCCTTTCAACGACCCTAATGGCCACGTTAGTATTAAGCAAGTGTTTACTGCGCCCGGCTTTTTCGACGAATTCATGAGAGAAAGCGTACTCGAGGATGCGCTTTCTAAAACGAGCACGAAAAACGATATAACAATTTATCGTTTTAATCCGAATTTTTGTGCGATAGGAAAATATAAATAAAAGTCGATCGCTTTTAGTGGGTCGATGGACTTAGGTTAGATGCAACGATCTGTGCGATCGATACTCGTCGAATTTGAATTGCTAATTAACTGGATTCCTGAACGCATAGTTCCGTCAAACCAACTCGCTTTATATTTTCTCTCGGTAGTTCGCGCTAAGCTTAGAGAGTATTAAATATTCGAGAAAGGTTTATAAATCGAGTTAAATTCGAAATTCGTTTGACGGACTTTTCAAAAAAGCACGCCTATCATATCGACAACAAATTCCAATGGATAATACCCATGGTGTATCTCTTTTAAATATGATATATATGCTGCCATAGGTGACACTTTATCGATTACTCTCGACATATAGGATACAGATATATATATATATATATATATATATATATATATATATATATATATATATATATATATACATATACACCTCCCGTATCCCGCAATGCCGTATCGTTCTATAATTCGTTTAATTAAATTCTTTGGGCTGATACGATACGCGCTATGAAATTAGATGGTACAAAAGAGACGGACAGTCAATTATCGAGCTTTGTTTGCTGTTAACGAGAGAGATACGACGAATATCATCCTCGATCGGACGTATCGATAGATATCGCCGCGGCGAGATTTAGATGCACCGCGTTTTCCTTTCTATCGCTCTATTCTATCCCGAGCCGGGATATAAATAAAGGAATGGAAAGGTGTATACGCGCGTGTATACAAATCATGCGGTCATAGAAGGCAATTATTGGATTCTCGAGAGCGAACGGAGACTCGTACGAGGATCGATAGTTTAACGAGTTCATCGTAGAACGAATCTATACTATAGTAACGTATCTCAAGCACCCTTTTCACTAGCCAACGATTTATTTAATTCTATTTCTATTCCCGAAGGTCCCGTGGTTGCGTCTCTGTGCAAATACGCTGGCAAACGCGAGCGTCCGTAAAATACGTATGAGCGTAGATAGACATGTAAACATTTGTACATAATGGATTACGATTCGTTGGAATTTCACGTGTAATTCTCGTCGGAGAGAATTGTCGGTGTGTCGGTGATACATCACCGCGTGTTCGCGGTTCGTATCGATTTCACGAACGGCAAGTATTTTCTTCTTTTGTCGAGGACGTTTACCCCGCGAGGACGTTTACGACGCGTCGTCGTCGTCGTCGTCATCGTCGTGGTCGTGGTCGTTCGCTAGAGCGCGCGGAACGGAAAGGAAGGTTAGAATCGTGGAGGGTAGAACGGGCTGTATGATATAGAATGGCAGTAAGACTCGAGCGGAGGTCAAAGTACTCCCTCTGTTGAAAATCCATTAGTAAGCATGTAGAAGTTATATGCTGAAATAAAAAAAAAAGATTGGTGAAGAAGGGTAAGAATAGGAGGGGATCGTATTCGCTTAGGGACTCGTCGATTTTACTTAATTACAACCTACGTAATTACGTTATTGCGCCTGTCCTCGTACACGAGCAGAGAGAGAGCAGTATTGAATGAGTATATTCGTACTTTGGCGAGAGAGAGAGAGAGAGAGAGAGAGAGAGAGAGAGAGAGAGAGAGAGAGAGAGAGAGAGAGATAGAGAGAGAGAGGGGGGGGGAAGGAAGAATACGCAGATCACGTCGCGATCGAAGATAAATGTCTATGTCTTCGGGGTGGGGGAATAAAAAACCAGAACCCCCTTAATTATTTTCCAAGATGGCTGACTGCGTGTCTCAGCGAGGACTCGTTTATATTGTTCGTCGATTAATATAACAGGAGATTAATCGCGATTGGATCTCGATTGAAAGGAAAATGTTCTTTTTAAAGTCGCTCGTAAATGACTTTTTTTTTAGTCTAGAATAAATAAAAGTAGAAACGATTTACGGTCACTGTGACTTTGATGCTCGAAAAATTTCAATTTATGGAAAAGGCATAAGATGCCTTTTAAGAACATTTCTAAGTAGCAGCCGTTATATTAATTAAACTCGTATATCTTGGGCGCGGTGGACCGGGAACGTAGCTGTTATGATTATGCAATTTCGAGATTAAAAGTACGAATACGTTAGAACACGGATAATTAGTTTTATATTTAGAAGGATAAACGTGTGCCATGTGACCCCATCGTCAGGACGTATCATGACGGACTCTTTCCCACAGTGCTATTATGGCATTGTTTCGTTGCTTACCCATCTCGACATTTTTGAAGCGGTCCGATATAATGAGCGGCACACATTTTCCACGATTCAATTCATCTATTATAAGTCTGTTGCCTAATTTTCAAGAGAACACGTCGGTATCTTACTACCGATTATATAATTAAAATCTTCTTCTCTCGTACAATATTAATTATAGCGATTCGAAGAGGAATACGATAATCGAATGCGAACTAATTCTAATGACTAGATAAAGGATAATTTACTAATTAACGACGATACAGAGTATATTTCGCTTATAAAGATAATTGATTAAAATTCTAATAATTGAAGATTCGTACGCTTATTAAAATGACTAATAATCGATTGAAGACGGAAAACTGATTTTGTACAAGCATTCGTCATGAAAATGAGACTCGAAAATGATAGGACTATCCCAGGAAAAGTTGTCCCTACGTATTATAGATTATTTCCAAAGATCGATCTTAAAAGCGCCATCCTCGTAAAGTTCTTCACCATAATCGTCTTACCACATTCTACTTGCGCGCTCTTCGTCCCTATAGTTTACCCGTTTCAACATGGCTCGTTCGTTCCGCTTTCCGTACTAGTTATCGTTATTGTTCCTAATTACCTCGGCATACCAAGAAGCGATTATCGTTCGGTCGGAAACTTTGAGCCTAAGCGTACCAATGCTCTTAGAGAATCTCGCATGGCCCAAGTCGCGTCTTTAATCCGTTGCTTTCTTCTTTTCTCTCGAAATTCTTATAATTGAGATTCGTCGTCCTATCGTATATAAGGAGCTTCGCTAACGATATTAAAGCTTTGATAAATTTATACGACACATTTTCTCATATCGAATAAAAAGGATGGAAATATGTTCGATGTGTTCCTCGTTCTCACGTCTAGTTGCGCGTCACGTTGAGCTTATAACGCATGTGTATCTCATAAGGGTGCCGAATAAAAAGTTTGTTACGAGACGTGATCGGCGTTGTTTCATTGCGTGATTGTAATCAGAGAATTCGGCTCGTTCTTTATGGTTCTTCGTCGTTGGTCGATAACACTGACTCACACGGTTTGTTCGCTTCCGCTTTTTCTTTATTTTCGTACGGGATATCGTTCGAAGCTTTCGCATGTTGCCTCTTCGAAAAACCAATAACTCAGATCTTTCTATATATTATATATTTAAATATTCCTCTTCCGTAGTTGAAACCTTTTAAATAATTAAAGCTCTCAACGAGTAGCAATAATCATTGCGAATAAAACAGAACGACTAGGTTATGAGACAGACGATTAATAATCGATGCCTCGTCGTATATCATCTATATAGATTTATCAAGTTTAGATTTAAACGAAGGATCGAAGTCGCTTTCTCGCATCGATCATCGATAATCTTTCTCGATTAAAACAATTTCTGCTCGAACGATTATCGCCTTATCTTTCGATCCTCTCCTACGATATCACGTAACAGCGTCGCCTTTCATAATTAATTAATCCACTAGGTAGGTAAGCTGACTTACGAAGAAAACGAATATAACGAGAAGGAAAAGGGGAAGAGCTTTCAAATTTCTTTCACAATAAATCTTAAGCAACGCGCGTAGGAACCGCGTCGTTTGTTGTTCCTCCGTGTTTATTACGTACTACCCTCCGTGCAATTAGTTACGGCCGAAGATTCCGTGCAATTACGTTAACCGGGTTGGCTCGAACTATCCAGAGCGCAAATGCTAGATTACGTTGGCATTCCTATACGCGGAGTGGAAGAGGAAAAAGAGGAGGAGGGGGAGGGACTGCGTTTTCGCTTATGTTAGTCGGTTGCTGGAAATCTCGTGCGCGCGCGCGCGCGCGCCTGTATGTATGTATATGTATGTGTAGGAACGAAACAATGCGAGGTGAGAGTTTGGCGAGTCGCGTATAAGGCGGTCGCGTCGATACATGCATATGCATGAACCTTCTTCCTCCTCCTGATATCCTTCTCTCTCCCTCTCATCGAAGTGCATCGACTGACTCGTT
Organism: Vespa velutina; assembly: GCF_912470025.1. NCBI lineage: Eukaryota > Metazoa > Arthropoda > Insecta > Hymenoptera > Vespidae > Vespa > Vespa velutina. Next base: position 604,254 of record NC_062194.1, read on the forward strand.
AAAATGAGTCAGGCTTTTTATTTCAAACGAGCCGATCCACCTCCTTGATTTTTTTATTCCGTTCGATAGGAACGAACTCGAATAGGTAGTACGATGCCGTGTCTAGAGAGTTCGTTCGAATCTCATTTGCTTCGCTACGAAGCAGGCTCGAAACGATCTCGGAAGAAACCTATTGGAATTGATTCGATCAAGAGGATTGCACTTTGTATCGCCTATATCGCCTAGCGGCGTATGAAATACCTAACGATATCTAATTGCTATCTTTACGGACGGAATCGAAATACGTTTTGCTCCGAGATCCCTCCTGGTATCTCATTACACATCATTATTGTTGCAACAGACGATAGATTTCGCAATAACGCAGTGAACTTTTATTCGCACGAACGGCCTTGCCTTTTGCATTAACAGAGCGACACGGGCAAAAGTTGTTGCTGCGTGTGGGTGTCACTCACTTTTCCCGCCTTGAAAAACCCTTTCACTGTGTTCCATTGGTAAGACGCGTAATAGACGCGCGGGAGACAAACGTAAACTCCGAGAAATCTTGCGAGTCGTGCGACCGGTCTCGTAACTTTAACGTAACGATAGAAAACCGACGAGCCTCTAGCATTGTCCTTGTAAATCGGAAAGAATGCGGGAGATTCACGACCGAAGGAAAGAGTAAAAAAGGAAAGGGGAAAGGAAGGAGACGTTGCGTCGATCTTAGAAACTTGTAAAGCCCCCACCTTTAACTACCCTACATTCCGGCAAGAACGAAGGATTTTCTAATCGCCACGTGCCAACGAACGAACGAACGAACGAACGTTTCAATTTCTTCGATCGAAGAAGAGACCCATTGAAATCTTTTAGGTGAGTCATCTTTCGTTTTATCTCGGCTGTAGACGATTAACAATTGATCGTGTTTCATGACAGATTTGGTAACGTTTAACGATCGTTTTAACGAGCTCTGTTGCAATACGTTTTTCCCTTTAAAAAAACAACGAGAGATATGTTAACAACAACATGACTTACGAGTATATCGACGAGCCTTAATTAATTAATTAATTAATTAATTAACGGAGGAAAGTTTCAAGTAACACTCGAGATGCACTGCGCGCCGGTCTCTCTATGAGCTACAGGACAACGAGTGCCAATGTACGAGTTTATTGAGAGATAAGAAAGAAGAGAGAGGGAGAGAGAGAGAAAGAGAGCTCGCGTGCTTCGACGAAGCTTGAAAATTTCTTTCCACGAATACGTCGAGGATCTTCGAAGAAATGACCTGCATGGGAAGTCCCATTAGGAATGTTAATTACGTTAATTACGGTCCAGACTCGGTTAATTAGGAAATAATTATGTCCATTTATTAATATCTCAACAGTCACGAAGCAGCAATGACTATTAAACTTTGTCCTGTATATGTGTAACACACTTATACGCCTCCGTATATATCTATAATAGTTTTGACGACAGCGTATATTTCTTAAAAATGATGTATTATCGACTCTGTCACTCCTTATCCTTATACCACGATTCCTGAGCTTCTTTTTAATATATACTCATTCGTTGGTCCTAAGTTTGAAGCATGACGATACCGTTTTGCTCTAATTTAACGCTAAGTTTTCATTTTCTCGCGAGTCATCGTAAACAAGCAGCAATATCAACGGTAGTGGCAGCAACAACAACGGCAGCAACAGCAACACCAGCAGTAGCAGCATTCCTATCCGATCTTTAATTCCACTTCCATTTCCTGCTCGAGAATTTTTCCAAAAGAGCTCGCATTTAACGTGTAGTTTAGATCCCGTAAATTTTCCGCTTCCTTTTGCATTTTGCCAGAGAATCCGCTTAAAATCATCCTTCGTTAGAACGATTTTGAGTGCGAAATTAATCGGAGATGAGAGAGAGAGAGAGAGAGAGAGAGAGAGCGAGCGAGAGAAGATTATGCAATCTCTCTTTCTCACCGTCCTCCTTTCTCTCTCTCTCTCTCTCTCTCTTTCTTTTTCTTTATTTTACACGTTAGAAACAGATTGAATTTTTCTTATCAGAGCTCTCGCGTCAGTAGACATCTGGAAGCGCGGTCTTTGGCTTTGACCACAGAACGTCCTTCATTCTTCACCGATCTCTAACGCGTATCGCCTCATGCTCTTCCATCATCATATCCATCTCCATCTACCTTTGCTTCCCTCTCGCTGCGGAGAACCGCGGAAATCGTATTATCATCGTCTCTCGTGGCACTCACGTGAGAACAGAATTCAAATGGACGATCAAGCCTATATACATCGTATCCCGGAGTGCTATCACCCCAAACCCCCCTCATTCGATGATTTTATATATATATATATATATACATATATATATATATATATGTGTGGGGGAATAGGGTGGTTGAAAAAAAGATTTAAGGGTTTCGAAATCACGTGGTACTAAATAAACAAAAAATAAATAAAAAAATATGAAAATAGGACGTTTTTTTATTCAATTTGGAGTTACTGTCACGTCTTTCAAAACTCTTAACTTTTATTTTCGCACCCTCCATTCGTAGCCCCTACCCTCCCTTCGTAGTAGTCTCCCCCCTGCTTTTACATGCCGCTCGGTAAGCTTCGCCTATCTTTCTTTATTTTTATTTTTTTTGTTTTTGTTTTTCTTAGTCACATTTTCTTTTCCATTTTTTAAGTTGCCGTCTGTCCCTACCCTGTTCCTACTTTCTGTTCCAGATTTCGTACGACCCGACGTCGTACGTAAGAAACAGGAAGAACGCGTTCGCCATCGAGGATGACGTAGCCCGAGGGTTACTTATCGACGAGTCAGACGTCGAGGATGCACGTGAGAATAGTATCAAGAGCGGACGAAGAGAAGGAAAAAGGAAGGAAGAGAAAGACATCAGGTCGTTCTATTGAAGAAACTGCATTTGCTCGGTTCTTCTCGTCGTGGTTGTCGTTGGATATTTTCAACGAGGCAACGACCGATAAAGACACTGCCAGGGTAACGAACAGCACCAGTCGTGCCCACCTGAGTCGTCCGTTAAGTTGCATCCGTCGTCATAACTTTGCGTCTTTCGTTCTTCTTTTCATTTTTCCTCCCATTCTGTAGACATCGGAAACGGTTACGGACTCTAGACTTTCCCTGCACTTGTTTCTCTTTCTTCTCTTTTTGCACAGAATCTTTTCTCTCTCTCTCTCTCTCTCTCTCTCTCTCTCTCTCTCTCTCTCTCTCTCTCTCTCTCTCTCTCTCTCTCTGTCTGTCACTCTCTATCAATCTATCTATCTCTTTCTCTTTCTCTTTCTCTTTCTCTTTCTTTCTCTTTCCGTTTTACCGGCTTCTACTCTCGCGTACGCGTTGGAAGATCAAAGAGCTAAGAAGAAGAAGAAGAAGAAGAGAAAAGAGGAAAGATGTTAGGCGTGAGTCAGCCGAGCAATCCGCCCTCGAGCTTGCGTCACTCCGCAAGCTTCTCCTGTCTGCAAAGGAGCACCGTCGGCGAGGGCCATCGTGCTAGAACCTCGACATTGTTGCAACAGCCGAGCCTGCAGCTTACTAACGGCCACCATCATCATCACCATCACCACCATTCGCAGCATCATCATCATCAGTACTCGTCCGGGCAGAGCGGCTCGTCGCTTCAACAGTCGAGTAACAACGCTCAGCAGCAACAACAGCAACAGCAACAGCAACAGCAGCAGCAGCAGCAGCAGCAGCAGCATCAGCAACAACAACGAGGGGTCGAGGCCGATGCGATTCAAGAGAGCAACGATTACGGTTTCGTAAGGATCAGGCCTCGTTTGCGAAGTACCAACGCTACGATCTATCACGAGGAGGAGGTGGCAGCGGCTAAGAGCGCTTTTAGAGATCGAGACGCGTCAGCTTTCAGCGATCGCGAGTGCGAGTCCTCGAGCTTTCGCGAATTATTGAAGACGAAGGATCGAGAGCAATCGCCAAAGAGCGGAGGCTCCTCGAAGAATCAGAATCCGTTGAAGGGTGCCCTGATATTGTTCACGTCCACCTCATCTTGGTGGAAAGCGAGACAGCGAGAGGAACAGCTGAACGGCGTTGGTGGGTCCTCGAGTTCGGTTACCACCTCGATTTTGCCTTCGTCCGAGCGAAAGTGGTCGAGCACCTCGATGGCGTCACCCTCGAACGAGAGAAAGTGGCCGCCCTCGATGACGTCGCCCACGATGGGTGAACGGAAGTGGTCCGTCGGTAACAATGCCTCGTTGACGTCACCGAGCAACGAGAGGAAGTGGACCAGGTCCTCGGTCTCTTCTAGCTCGACGAATGTTCTCGCTGCCAGCACCGGAGGACAATCTCAGCCGCAACAACAGGATAGGAAATGGCGCTCCCTAGGTGCCCTTCTTAGAGCTCCCACAGTTGGCGGAGGAAGTGGTACTTCCTCGCACGCGAGCGCTTCGCTTCAGAATTCATTTTCTCACAACATGAGCGTCTCGATGATCGAGAGCACCACGGCCGAGCGTTCTAGAGAGGAGCCACGTGGCTCGGCTTGCAAATCCTCTTCTACGAGATACCAACAGCCGAGCTCGTACTCGGCTCGTGTATCCCGAGTCACCAGAGATATATACAGAGAGAACGGCGAGTTCTCGCAGGCTGCCAGGACCAAGGTCAGTCGTAGATTGTATCAGGAACCACCTATCGAGGCTGCCGGCAATGCGACGTCTACCGATCGAGAGATCATCGAGGATACCGGGAGACACTCGCTCGCGAGACACCATCAGTTCAAGGACGAGTGCAGAGCTAGAACGAATCGCGAGAGCTTTTGTAGAATCGATCAGACTACCGAAACTCGTACTACTGGAACCGGCACGACGACTACCTCGTCCTCGACCACCAGATCGAGCAGGGCTCAGAGTTTCTATCTCCTGGATGATTTTTTGAAGCCGCAACCTCAGCAGAACAAGTGCATGTTGAATCTTTACTTATCCTCCCCGTATTCGAAGTCGGTCGAAACGAAGAGAGTATCGCAAGGAAACGTTACCACGAACATAACACCTCCGAGACGTCACAATTCGAGTTCGGATAGTCTCGAAGTTGCTACCAGTCCTTTGCCGCCTCCTGTACCGCCGCCGCCGCCACAGCTAAGTGCTAGAGAAAGAGAGAGAGGTGAAAATTTCAAGGAGAAGGAGGTGTGTCCATGCAACATGTGCTGGGCTTCGTTGCAGCAGAGATCGTTCGCGGAAGAGGTAAGTCCTTCGTTCGCGAAGGAAGGTCGTTCGCTTATGAGACTCTTCTTCTTCTTCTTCTTCTTCTACTTCTACTACTACTACTACTACTTCTACTACTACTACTACTTTCTTCAGGATTTCTCACGAAATAAACATATATATATATATAGAAAGCGATCGAAGCGGAAAGTTTCAAGAGTTTGCCTTAATCGTTGTGGCTTCCGTTGATCACGAATGGATTCAGAGAAAAAACGACGTCGTCGGTCTTGGCTCGTGACCGATAATGGAACAATGAGTCGTAACTACGATGGAGACTCGCGAGCCCGGCCTATAAATCTGTTATTCTTTCGAACCAAAGAAAACGCGCGAGGAACGTTATTACGAGCGACCTATTCGCTTTCTTACGGAATAAATAGCTAGGTGGAACTTTAAATCCCTTTGGTAGAAAGAACAGAGAAAGATGACGATAGAGAAGAAGGTTTCGTCGATCGTGTAATATCGTTTGGTAACGGGAGATCGACTCTCTCGTTATCGACTTCTTGACCCCTTCGGTAAGAAACGCCTGAGCTTTTCTCCTACCACGAACGGAAAAGGATTCCTTCAGGACTTTTCCATTCTACGAATTCGAAAAATACTCGTCTCCAGTTTCCTATCGTAACCGTCTACACGATTAACGCGATATTTTCTCCATTTCGATGGATCTAAAAATTTGAATAATCTTTTCATTAAGTTTTATCAAAAGGATCCACGATCAAAATTCCAAACAAATCTTTATTGGCGGCATCTCGAAATATTACAAATCCTCGACATTTTATCAACCTGTTTATCGCCAAAAGTTTCATTATTTTATCAAAATTCTCTCTCTCCCTCTCTATTTCTGTAATTAATCAACATTTTCTTAACTTATTTCTTTATAAATCTAAACAGCAGACTCCGAGCAGATAGTTAAATAAATAGAATCGAACTATGATGGACGGGTAAATATACCGTAGGATTAACGTCGTCTAACGCAGAGTTAAAATACAAACATTGATCGCGGTGCAAAATTTATATGTGATCATAGATGTGGTTTGGGAATTGTACTTTTGACGTGTAGTTGAAGAAAGAGGAGAGAGAGAGAGAGAGAGAATATCGAGACGTAGGTGACATTAAACAGTGGCCGAGGTTCGACCGCGTCTCGTTTAATTACTGCTCGTTAGGTATATAATGCGCGGTCGGATAAAAAGCCGGTATTACGAGGTTGCAAAGTTGTAATTAGTTATCGGCTATCGAACCGATGCTCCGTTACTGCCGGTTCTCTCGAATCGAAACAAGAGATGATCATCCAAGAGGAACAAGTAGGAAATAGAAGGTAGCTTCTTTCGATATCGTCTTAGAAATAATCGAACGTTCGGCATTAATTAAAATCTTTCGTAAGATAGATCTTTTAGAGATCTAGTCGTTCGGTTATCGATTCGGTAAAAATTCGAAGGATATAGATGGAGATAGAAATGGCTAGCATGTGCCATTGGGGACTTTGAACAATTTCTTAAAAGGCCAAAAATGAGAGAGAGAGAGGGAGAGGGAGAGACAGGGGGAAAGATTTTCCGATTGAATAGAGTCGTCGAAAAGAGGATGAGTCGTGCAAGGATCGGCTACGTTTTGGCTCCCTCGCTCCCACGCGACGTAGTCAGCTGAGACTTATGGTCGAAGATAAGTGGAAGCACGTGCTCGTGGAATATCCACTGTTTGAACTGCCTCATTTCTCTCTCTCTCTCTCTCCCCCCCTCTCTCTCCCTTTTTCTCTCTTTCTTTCTCTCTTTCTCCACCCTAGGGATAATGCATCGAACGAAGCCTGTTATTCTTAGGACGTCGGGGAGGAAACTGACTCTTGCCGTAGGAAGTCGTATTTCTATCCATCCAGTATCTTTGCTCTATTATTAGTAGTCACTGCCACGTAGGTAGACGGTTAAACTGGATTTCCGTTCGATTTTAAAGACTGCCGCATCGTCATGCCCGCCGGCGTTTCTATTTCTTTCCTTCTTTCCCGTTAAAGTATATCTCTCTTTTTTATCCTAAATTTTTTAACAAATCTCAAATACATACTGCCTGAGACTTATTTATCGTACGATCTTTTCAATAGAACTCAGGAATTTTATGTGCTAAGGGAATCCAAAATATTTCATCTCTGTGTGCTCTCAAAATTGATTTGAATCGACGATATTTCAATAGCATCCTCGCACGTGCTTTAGAAACAGCCTTCGTAGAGCGAATGAAACGATCGCAATGCCCCCCCCCCCCCCCTTTTATCGATGATAACTATCTTCTTACGTCTAATCTCATTAATTTTTCTTTTTTTTTTCTATCCTCTTTTTCTTCTCTTTCTTTTCGGAAAATAAAAGCGACCTAGGTGAGGGACGCGTGACCTACGCATCCGGTACCCCGAAGAAGCATTTTCACCGGGCCGTTGAAAGGCATGCAGATTACTACTAATTTGCCGTCTGCTACGGCAAATTACTGGTAATTTTTTCTTCGCCGTTAAGAGTGTGGCGTTAAATTTGTATGATTGCGAATGTGGCGAGAGGAGGAGAGAAAAAAAGCGAACGACGCCCCGTATACTTTAAACAGTATATCTTCTTTCTTTTTCTCTATCTATCTTTCTATCTATCTATCTTCCTCTCACCTTGATTACGGGTTCCACGGAAATACTTACAGTGTGATTAAGTTGCGCGTCGACGAGTCGCGATGAAAAACAAGAGTGAAAATTATAACGCGTATCTATCCTTTGGTTTTATTACAACAGAGGATAAGGTAGGTCGTTCTCGAAAGAAAAAAATCATTAATGATTGATCGTCGATCTCGATTATTCGACATATAAAGTCGATGCGATTTTAGAGATTTTTCCAACACAGATTTTTCGCAGTTTGCGTTCGAAAATTCTTCCCATAGGAGGAATAATAACGCGTTGGCTCTCGTGACGGCCGATAAAGTTGCAACCGAGCACCAATGAGAATTCCTATTCAATGACTTCGAGAATTGAGAGAGAGAGAGAGAGAGAGAGAGAGAGAGAGAGAGAGAGAGAGAGAGAGAGAGAGGGAGAGAGAGGGAGCTCGAATCGATTCCGCATCCCGTATTCGCTGCTTTCGAACGGTGCTGTATACACGTTGTGAGAGAAAATGAAAAAGAGAAAGAACACGGCACTTCAGGTCTAAGCGTATATCGGATCATAATATTCTCGTGTAGGAGTTATCCTTGCGTGAATTTCTTTACGCGCTTACGTCGCTCTACGTCTAGGCGCGCAAACGCGTATGACGTTCTGACAGAATGAATGGATTCTCCACGAATATAGATAGCAGTCTCGTTGAATTATTATTGAGAATGATATAGCATGGAATTTACGTACAACGACTAGGAAAAAAAAAAGATAACTTGAATTTTTGCCTAGATTTCTTTTTTTTTTTTTTTTTTTTTTTTTTTTATAGAACTTGTACAATTTTTCTTGGTATTTCAAATAATTTCAATGGTATATACCTATAGCGCTCCAACATACAACGTTTCTACAATTTCCAAAAATTTCCCTATGAATTCGTTTATCGCGTTTACGTAGATAAAAGGCAAAGCTCGAGTATCTTCTCTGACATTTTTCTTTGTTTCGATCTTATCCAACGTAATAAAGTTTATCGGACCTTCGTGATCTCACCTCGATTTTTCGTGCGATAATACTTAAAGACTCGTTAAAACGACGTCGATCCTTTAAAAGGCAGTCTGCGCTCAATCCAGGCTACGATCGTACTTAATAATCTTACAGAAAGCAAAGAGGCGTAGAAAGAAAATGGAAGTTGGAAAAATGGCGTCCGAAGGATTAAAAGACGAGTTTATCCTCGAGCCGTCTTTCGCCGCTAACCCACGGCAACCCATAATTAATCGGAGATAAGATCGAAGCTTCTCCATCTTTTTCATTTCTCTCTTCTTCTCTTTCTCTCTTTTGATGTTCTATGTAAATTCTATATTTGTTTGAGTCTTTCGGCGATCCTCTCGCGTCGATTATATGAGGTTATTGATCCAAAATGAATATCGGAAGAGGAAAAAGAAAAATAGATTTTGATCGTTTGCTCTTTTAAAGATCGACGTTACGTCTCTCTCCTCTCTCTCTCTCTCTCTCTCTCTCTCTCTCTCTCTCTCCCTTTTCGTCGTCATGCAAGAGAAGAGAGATTTCTGTCGAGCAAATATAAGTCACGAGCTGATCTTGAAGCGTCCTGTAGGGATAGGACGAGAAGGAGAGCGAGAGAGAGGGAGAGAGAGAGAAAGGAAGAGAAAGAGAGAGAGAGAGAGAGAGAGAAAGACAGGACCGTATAAGATGGAAGGCAAGAGATAGACCCCTGACGGGGATATCTCACTGTGAGATCTTCAAACCGGCCATGTCTGTCGGTGCGTCGAACCAGGGTGATTTATCATTATTGAAATACGGGCCATTTGAGCCATCGTTGCCCATTCTATGCCTTTTGCACGACAGTACGACGTTACCTTCGATTCCGAAGGGGAAGTCGCTCTTTTGTGTTCTTCTTCTTCTTCTTCTCCTCCTCCTCCTCCTCTTCTTCTTTTTCCTTCTACTTCTTTCTTTTATTCCATCTTTCTCTCTCTCTCTCTCTCTCTCTCTCTCTTTCACTCTCCTGCACCGTTTTCTTTGCGCCTGATTCCGTAAGAATCGGGCTCAGCGATCACGCTTCTACTTCTCCTTATTCTTTATTCTTCTTCTTCTTCTTCTTCTTCTTCTTCTTCTTCTTCTTCTTCTTCTCATTTTCATTCCCTCTTCACCCTCCTCTCTTTTCTCGCGAAGGATTATCAAACCTGCGTCGCTTTAAATCACTCGCTTTACGTGGCACGTTGCTCTCGGTCCAACTTTGGCCGATGCAAAGCCGCGTCTTGTTTTGGTTATAAAGCGAAATTCTTCTTCCTCTTCTTTTTTTTATTCTTCTCCTCCTCCTTCTTTCTTCGCCCTATCGTATTTTCTTATCCAATCGAAATTTATTTCATCTGTATATTTTATTTATTTATTTATTTGTTTTTTTTTTTTTTTTTTTTTTTTTTTAATTATTCCTTGGCATAACTTTGTTGCAGAGAAATAATTTATCGCGAGGATAAATTGATCGAAATATTCGAAAAAAGTTTAGAAAACGTAGGAATCGACTAGGTTTCAATATAAATTAGATTTAATCCGAGGCAGGTTCGTGAGAGACGGCTGAGGACGTAAACGAAACGCAGAACCCCTGTGTTTCCTACTCGGTGCATATAAACATATTTTTCTTTTACTTCGTTCTCACGAACACAAATTTCCTGCGTCAACGCGGACGGTGGTCGGAGCAGGCATTTTAGTACAAAACCGGCTCCATGAAGCACGTGGCATTATTTTATGATGAAGAAGATAAGGGACAGGCACGTTCCAACTTGATTTCACGTTGCTATCTACGTGGTCGAAGGATATCGAAAATTTACTTTTCGTCCTAAACAAACCAACCGTGGAAAGAAATATGGTTTGTTCATAAGAGCGTCCTGCACATTCGACAATTCTCTCTCGTATGTATACGTATAAATATATATATATATATATTTTTTTATTTTATTTATTTATTTATGATAAAATTTATTTCGTTTCCCGATTGAAATTATCCTCTACGTCGCGTATCAAGAAGAAAAACGATCTTTTCACTCGCGTTACGATTCCGAGACGTTATGTAAAGTTCTCTATGCAATTTGATCGGGAGACGACCCAAGGAGAGAATATTTTTTTAGGACCTGTTGAAATTGCGGTCGGTGCGTTAATCATCCGATAAACGAGATCTCCTGCAGCTCCTCTCGTCAAACCGCAAAACCAGTGTTTTCCTTGTTCCCAACATCGCTCCTTCGCAATGTGTTATGCGTATACGTGTATGACTCTGTGTGCTCGTGTTGAAAGAATAGAAGACAACACCTCTTTTTATTATTGGCTCAGCTCGCTCGTTCCCACAATTCGTAATGATGTTGCTTGCGACGGCTGTGAAAATGTCATTAACGAAACTGTTAATTACTCGTTGTTTCAAGAACCCACCCTATTTTTTCAAACCAGCTAATTTTAGATTAAGATCAGTTTGGTATGGTAACGAGTCCACTTGGAAATCTTTCATAAATAAATTTTTATTACACTTTTGATACTTGTAATTAATATCGTTTTGACGTAACCAACTTTGAAACCAATTTTAATTTTTTCGTTATAAAAACATAAAAATTGTGCTCTCTTCGATGGTCCTCTTATTTCCTTTTATCTTTTTTTTTTTTTTTTTTTTTTGTTATTATTTTTGATTTTTCAAGGAAATTTAGAAAATTGAAAAACTCCAAATCCGTCATTTTATTTTTCGACCATCTAAATCGAATGCAACACGTGGTAAAAAAGCGATCTCGTCGACCATGACCGACTGTATTTTTGCGACCGTGGATGCAGCAGGTTTCTGTAATGTCACTTTCTTATCGACCACTAGGTTCCTACCTTGCCGATAGTACTATATAGTACCATGTAAAAGGCTTGAGATGACAGCACAAATTAATTTTTTCCATCGATAACAAGCATCGCTAATTCCTAAAGGGAATTTTATTGAAGCAACTCAATTTATTATATACAACATTTGACAAAAAGATTATTTATATGTACATTACATAGAAATAATTAACAATAATTCGACTCTTTTCTTTAAAAAGGAGAAACGTTTACCTTGTAGGGAACAATTTCGTTTCACGCTTTCTTCTTCTTCTTCTTCTTCTTCTTCTACTCGTTTCTCTTTGTCACGGAAAACGAATAGGAAGCTGTTTATGTCGTATACTCTGAAATGTTCTCTCTCTCTCTCTCTCTGTTGTGTAATTGTTAAAATTCATAAATACTAGTCGCGCTTTTACATTATTCAATTAAATTCTCGGTTTTACGATCCAATAATCGTATTCGTAACATCCATCGTTATCATTTAGCACTACGATACTAAACGTACAAAAGCAAGCAAACTTTCTCACTGAAATATAGTTGATCATAACACAACATTAATTTAATAACTCGTTATTAAATGTTTGCTCGAAGCATTTGTAAAGCGAGCGAGAGAGATGGATATAATTTCGTAGTTAATCACACGAGATCGTCCATTCGTTTGTATCGAGAATGCGGGTGCATATATACGTAAGCGCACATAAGTTCACTAGAAACATTATGTGGGTAGTACCGATGAGATTTAGATTCCGAGTACAATTTGCCGCTATGTCGGCGCGATGGTCGACCGATCCTCCTACCTTTTCCCATGGCAAACGCCGCGAGGCCGTAGGCAGATTAACTGTAATAGAGAATCCTCTTATGCGTCTTAACATCCCTGTTCGATGCTCATTAATTCCTACGATCCATGGAATTCGCTTTCGCCGATCGCCATTGCGATATCCTCGCGATTAACATAATTTTCCTTTATCGTCCATTTTGATCCATAAGATTCTTAATCGTTCAACCGAATCGACCGTGACATTCGTCTAGATAGAAACTTTTTCTAAATGCGTAAACGGTTCGAAATCGTTGAACTTTATACGATTGACTTCGTAATTAATTCGTAATAGAACGTTTATTCAAACTCACGCCGATACATTACGCCCGTAATATGTAACATTGAGAAGGGAGGAATATAAGAAACTAATCGTCAATGAGAAAATGCAGTACGCGTAAGGTCGGTAAAGCTAAGTCTTGCCAAGAATTTGTTTACTCCGCATTAGCTATGCTGCCGTCGGTCGAAGGGCCGTAAAACGGTTTTCCGCATTTTCACGAGTAAAACGCAAAGTCTCACGTAGAGCCCGAGCGCAGCTTTCACCGTCGGCTTTAACGAGCTTAAGCACGTCCTCAAAGCTTAACTCGAAGTCAAAGTTAATTTCGAAGGAATGTGAAAAAAAAAAAAGAAAAAGAAATTCTCGAAACCTACGTAGTTTTCATTAACTTTTTGATATCGTAAAGCCACGTCGTTTGGGGAATTTTTCCAAAAAAAAAAAAAAAAAAAAAAAAAAAAAAAAAAAAAAAAAAAAAAGAAAAAAGAAAAGAAGAAAAGAAAACGAAAAAAAAAGAAAACAAAAAAGAAACAAAAGAAAAAAGATAAAGGAAAAATTCAGTCAAATGTCCATTCTTTTAATTGACGATAATGCGAGACACTAACTACTCATAAGCTTCTTCCGCAGCTGGAACGCGAAAGCGCGGTCATAAAACTTTATATTTCTCGTATAATGCGGACATAAAATGCCCGAGAAAATATCGTTCTTTCGTAGATACATTCGATGCCGGAAGTTTATTGCATATAATACAGGTGCTCATTTATACTAGGAGGATAATAAAATAGAGAAAACGTCCTATCTTTCGATTAACGCGAACGTATTTGTTCTTGCAATTAATGGAATTAGCATTTTCAATCGAAGGAAATTGTTTAGATATTCTTTTTCTTTTTTTCTTGATATAAAATAATCGAAGCACCTTACGCATCACCGTCTTCTCAACGTCCGTTCATCGTTATTATTAACAATTTCGACTCGGTCGTACCAAGGAAGATCGTCCTGCACGATTTCCTGCACGTGGAAAGCAAACACGATAGATCGTGATTCATACTCGCGTACCATAATCGTCAGCAACAAACCGTAATTCCACGTAGCGCTACTTCACACGGTACTTTGCGAAGTAACGCAATGTTGTATGAATCGTGCAACCAACAAGGAATTCTTAAACTTCGAACGCTTTCGAGCACACCACTTCGGGTCCGTTACACTCCCTTCGATTTATATCTTGCTGGCTCGATCGTGATAATGGAGCTAGATATAAAAAAAACAACGTCATTCCTTTATGTCCTGGCTTAAGTCCAATTCGCGAAGACATTTTCTGTCCGAGTTCGACGTCATCCACAGGTTTTTACGAGAGAACTTGGACTCTCTCGGTCCGTGTACTTCTTTGAAACCACCTGTCTCGAAACAGGAAAAAATAAATCAAGGATATATTTTCATTTTTGCTCTCTAATCAACAAAGTTCACAATTCAGGATCGAAGAAGATTTTAATTTTTTCTTTCGAGATGAGAGATCTCTCTTTTATTCTTATACTTATCTGTCTCATTCTTTTTTCTTTTTTTTTTTTTTTTTGAAGAAGTTAGAAAAGGATTAATTAGGGGACGAGCAGAGCGTACGCTTGAAAGGAGGTCAAGTGTCTCTTTCGATTTCAGAGTATTCATCTCGATCTCTAAATCGAAGCTTCTATCGTATTCGAAGGTGAAGAGAAAGATAGAGAAAAGGGGGGAGAAAAAAACGACGAAGAAGAAAAGCTTTGGAAAAGATTCTCGATTTTACTTTAGCTTCGGCAGGATGAATTTACTTACGTGTAGATGGCGATGCGGAGTGTAAAAGAGCGAGAGAGATGGAAGGACAGAGAGAGCAGGAGCGTCACGGGTGGGCGTATGACGGTGCGTGGACGATCAGGTGAGGGTACTGAGAAGCAGGGCAGCTCTTTCGAAGGTAGGACAGGTCGAAGCCAGGGTAGAAAGAGGGAGGGAGAGAGAGAGAGAGAGAAGTAGAAAAGAATATCAAAAGAGAGGAAGAGAGAAAATGGAGGGTGTGGGCTGATCGCGTGGGGGTAGAAGGACCTGCGCGCGAATTTCCCGCGTTCGTCCAACCTCATATTGATCCCACCCCAGTAACCAGCGAGTTTCTCTGTTTCTCTCTCTCTCTCTCTCTCTCAGTCCTACTACTATTATACCCCGCGACTCGGCTCTTTCTCGAGCCATCTCACCCTCTCTCTCTCTCGCTCTCTCTCTCTCTCTCTCGATCCTTTACGTTCGAGCGTAGTACACCGACGCGAAGGGTGCTTTTCAACGTTGCTGCCGCTCGAACGGTGGTGGAGCTGGTGGCGGCGGTAGCGGTGGTGATGGTGGTTGTGGCGGTGGTGGTGGTGTGGCGGTGGTGATGGTACGCGCTCGCTCCCTACAAGGGCAAGAGAGAATCGCAGATTCGCGGGATCAGGCTGGTCCAGCAGCGCGCGCGCGTCTGGAAGGTGTCGTTCGTGCTCGCCGAGAATCGGGACGAATTTTCTGTTTTTCTTTTTTCTTTTTCTGGACTTCACTTCACAGTCCAGTTTTCATTCGATTAGCAAGCGTCGTTTATTCTACGTTTAGCTCTCTTCTAACCATTTTGTGCTCGTCGAGCGTGAAGAGTTTCGTTCGAATTGCGCGACCCCTTTCGAGACGAGGATAACGACAGGAAGATTTAAAGTGTATGTGTTGAAACAAAATAGAGAGGGAGAGAAAGAGAAAAGCTAGTTTCCTTACGTTTTATTACTTTTCGAAAGGCCTGTGGATCATTTGCTCGTTGGCAAGCAACACGACCCCTCGGCTTCAGTTGTTTCAGATTGATCGGCCAGATGTCTGGCCCTCGGGATAAACCAAAGTCCGTGCTCAATGGCCTTTAAACTTTTCAATGTGAAAACTGACAGAATTTCTCGAATCTTCCTTAACGTCACGTTAATATATTTCTTTCTCTTATCGAGCGATCGAGGATCGTCTTCATCAAAGATTTAGAATCAAACGTTTTCGTCGTCGTCGACCAAGAAAATCCAGTTTTCGTGATAGCTCTTTTTTTGCGATCGCACTTGTCGTTCGACGACAACGAAGGAAGCTAATTTATTCTTGGTCGGCACGTTGCGTTCACGTATGCATACCGCGTGATACGTCGCCGTGTTCTCATCGTAAAATCGCGTGTGAGAAAAGGCACGACTCGCGCGTGGTGGCGTGGCTCGTCGTCCGTACGATCGACGGATCTTTTTCTCCTTTCTAAGTATTTTTCTTCCCTTCGTCGATGTTACTTGCAACCATCGTTTACCTTCTTCGACTTCTTCAGACGTTTCCAACGTGCTCGGGATGTAATCTTCAACGACTTGTATTGTAAAGACGGAGAGGACTTACGAAAGGAAAAAAGAAAAACGAAGAAGGAATGTCTCGAATCGGCTCTGGAATTTTCACGGCTTCGCGCGAACCGACCTGGTTCGAATTTTCAAGCTTTCCTTCTCTACTACCAACTTCCTCGCGTCGATCGATATCCAGCTTCTGCGTGTCTCAGCCTATCTAGTTTTATAAGACGAATCGTTTCTCATCGAGTTATTTTTAGATTCCGGATCTTCGATGTTTTTTGACGATTGAATGTCGGACATTGAATGACTTTCTCGTTTACGTCTCTCTACCTCTCTGTAATTTTTTCTCTTCTTTTTTTCTTTCATTTCTTCTTTCAAGCAAATCTCGAAACGATCGGTTGTGTTAAACGTTCGGTATGTAAAAGGGAGACGAGAGATGGGAGCGATACGTCGATCAATTTCGAACGATCGTTCGAGAAAGGCATAGATTTTTTGACTATTCGTCAAAATAGTACCGTTCTTTTGACGTACATATTCATAGAACGAAATCAAACGTTAAGGATAGATTCGATTCACATGATGCGGCATGTGTATGCGCGCGGACGGACGTGTATCTAACGTTATTAACTAAGCGCTTACAACCTCGACGGCAAATCGACGTAAAAAATATACAGAGTTATTATCGACGCGGTCTGACTAACGATCTAGAAAGCAACGCCACGAAGAGATACGATACTTTGGAGGAAGAAACCCTGGCTTGACTCTGGCCGATCTCGCTTAATGATCCGTAATATCGCACAATGAGGATCGGTGCGCGCGATTTAGCTTGTAAAATTTCTTACGACGACATTTTACTCACGTGTTTCGTCTCTTCGACGTGTCGTCGTCGTCCTCTTTTCTCTTTTTTTAATCGAGCTAATATACATCTTTGAAACTTTTTATTTATCAACGTGGTGGACTGCTGAATTTCCCTTTTTTCCTTTTCTTTTATCGATCGAAGTCATTAGGACAGAAATGAGACGAATCACTTAAATAGAATTTTTGGAATTTGAGGAATAATTTCTTACGTCTGGTGTAGTCAACTAGTATATAGCACACGCGTACACGAACGTAATCGTTTCGTTCGCATTTAACCGAGACGAATAATAAAACGTCTCACAGCTGACCGACTTTTAGTCGGCGATAGCTCGAAGATAAGGCCAAGTGTTCCTTGGCGCACGAGATATCGACTCGGCACGCCAGTTTCGAGATATTAATTAGGCTGATCGGCTGGTATCGCTCGGAGACGTGCGCGCGTGTGTCTCTTCGATCGAAAACACGAACCCGACCATTTTACGAGGCACCTTTTATTGCGATCCCGAACGAACAGCTAAATCAGAACGCGTCGGGAATTATGTCTTGTTGTTCGCGATCTTTACGGATAAGTGCTTTCGTAATCGAGAATAAAACACCATCGTACCTAAGTACTACCTATGTTTCTATAGTCTCGTACTCGATATTAACCAAAGCCTCGAATAACCCGACAAATAATTTGATCGATGTTCCGACGTAACACGACGACGTACACCGAACATATGGGCTTAGTAAATTCGATGGATCTATTGTCAGACGGTGGATGGACCTAATCAATCCTTCCTTTCCAAACGAGGGTTACGACGCCTACATAGATCTATCATATGGCTTGCTGCTTTATATAAGCATTTTCGAATACTTTCCTCTCTCTCTCTCTCTCTCTCTCTAGTAAAATTTCTCTAGATATTTTAAAGAAAATTCAATGTAATCTTACGACTGGAAAAAGTTCCTTTAAAAATCGTCGTTCTAACGTTCGGATAGAAGAAGGAGGGCGGGACCCAGGGGGGGTGGGCGGGGGCGGGGGGTTTGGAGGAAGAGAGAAACGATGGTGGCCTGAAAGGCGAAAGCTTTATTTTCCCAGTCGCAATATTTATTCGATCGTGAAACGATTTCTAGGTGATACCTAAGAGAGAAGAATAGCTTTCGACGCATACGATCGCGGACACTCGCGAGTGCTCGTAAATATGTTCGTACCGCGTTAAAAGTCTTTAAAGTTCGCGATAAGACCAGGTGGCGTGTTTGATTTCAACCTACACCGCGTGTCTACGATGTTCATACTACCGATTATAGTTCTACGGACAAGTACCTCGTAAAATATCTCGAAAGAAGATAAGAGAGTAAACTAGAAAAGAAAATGAAAAGAATTTGTCCACTTTGAGACAATAGTAATTCTTTCGTCTTCTTTTTTTCTTTTTTATTCATCGGCAGTCGAGCTTCTATAACTTTCGATCCTCGCTCTCTAATATCTTTTATCATTGACGCAATTGGACAGAACTCGTTTACGCCCCAGAGATTCGTTTTCTCCTGAAACTCGTTGGTACCTTGGCACTTGCCCTGTCGTTTCCAGAATCACTAGACCACCTCTCGTTATCGGGGACAAGAATTCTACTTGGATTTATCTTCACGGCTCGAGGGCATGATTTTCCTCAGGACTGACTTTTCTTACTTTCTTACTCCATCGAGACGATGTCTTAGAAGTCGAAGCGATCAAAAAAGAGACTAGACGACTTGGTAATACGATTTATCTTTGTCTCGCGTTTTACGATATTTTCCTTCGATAAAGTCACCGTTCCAATCGAACCTACGAAAGGATTCTCAAATCGATTTTTTTTTTTTTTTTTTTTTTTTTTTTTTTTTTTTTTTTTTTTTAAAGAAAAAAAGAAGAATCGTCTAAAACGATGAAACGTCGTCGGATCCTCGTCGTGACTTTCAACTTTCTTTTTCTTTTCTTTTCTTTTCTTTCCTTCTTTCTCTTTCGGAAAATCATTTGGTACGCGGATTATCCTTATTAAATTGAATCCAATAGCAGCAATCTCATTATCTCCCTATTTCAAACTGCCGCATTGATTATAGTGTCTATATAAATCGATGCCGCTTTATTCTTTCGCAAGTTTTTCCAATCCAGAGTGCATCATTTTATCTACGTATATCAAATACGTTTTTCGAGAAAGGAAAAATACTTTTAGAGGGATTATCGATAACGTCGTGTTTGAATTGAAAACATACGCTACATATCTACGGTTCGATATTGGCACGCTCGTTGAATTTCCATGGAATTTTTGAACGAAGGAAAAGAAAAAATTTGCAAACGTAATTCGAAGTTATTTGATGGAAATATGGGATATTGGTCACGCGCGAGAGTTTGTTATTGGTTATTACCCGATCACTGTCGTTATACCGTCTAATCTACGGAGTGAGCTTAACGCTATCCATCGCGTATATCTCCGGCATTATGCGGCAATAACGGGCTGACCCTCATCTCGTAACCCCACTTAAACTTAGCTGCCACGACTGGTAGCCATAGTTTGTTCTACACGAGAAAGCACCTACGAAAGGAAAAGAAAAGGATAAAAGAAAACAGCAAGAAAGTAGCCAGCAACAGCGGTACTCCGCCTATATCCATGACGTCGGATGGATCGGCTCAACCTTCTCAGCTTCGTGCCTTACCTATATGAGCTATAACAACTTCTCTAACGTTTAAAGGATTTCTTATCTTACTTACTTTTTTCTTTTTTTTTTTTTTTTTTTTTTTTTTTTTTTTTCCCGAGAGAAATAGTGAACGCAAAGTCGTCACAGTCTGCAAACTCAGAAACATATTCTTCGTTGACGATATCATGGTATTTTCTTTTTTTTTTTTTGTTTTGCTCTTTTTTTCTTTTTTTTTTTTTTTTTCCTCGAAGTAGTCGACTAAGTTTTACGTCCCTTTTGTCCCGTTATGTCTCAAAGTTCGTTTTTGTGTTCGCTTACCCACGAAATATACAATTTAAGTGAATTTCGACGTTAGGAAAATTAATATAGAGCGGTTGCGTTGACTCGTCGCTCATAAATGGAAACCTCCGGGCGGTTGGTAATAAATTTCATTATACTTTCTTAATTGATTAACGTGATATTACGAGATCGAGCGTAGGGGAGTAAAGAAAGAAAATGGGGAGGATTGGCACTATTATTGGCTCGTCTTTGATTAGACTCTAAAGCAAGCGAAAACCTATCGATATATAGCGTACTTTAATTAACGTTTTGCGGCTGGCAGATATTTGACTCTCCACAATCCTATATGTACTTGCTCGTTATCGACGTCTATCTAATATATATGCGTGTGTACCGTCGACAAATATCGCATACTAAAGTGATTCTCTCTTTTTACGTTAGTCTTTGTTTTATCGATATTAAACTCTTAAATTACCGTATATCCAATCGGAGGACTTGATTCGCGATAAAAACAAATTCGCTTAAACGAAAAGTTTTTATTTATTTTATCGTCGTCCTTCTACCGTTACTGAAATTAGATCCAAAGTTGAAATAGAGTCTTTAGGCTGAGTGCAAAATGATCGTCTCTCGTATCTTGTCAGGGTGAAATCAAACGCCGACGTCATTACTCCTCGAACGTTTCCCGTTGTGCCTAGTTGCTAATCTTCTGGACCAGAATAGCTTCCGGTACGATCGTTTACGAAGAAGAGGTGTACCGGTATATGCGAGTACCTGTCTAGTTCCACGCCCTTTAATTATCTACGCTCTGACACGAAGTAGCTGCAACAAAGAGTAACGCTACCATTATGCTCACGGAAGAAGCAAACGAGAAGCTACTATATATTCTTCATCCTCGAGCTCTCCTATCTCATTCTCTGCTTCTCTTCTTCTTTTACTTCTTCTTCTTCTTCTTCTTCTTCTTCGTCTTCTTCTTCGAGGTAATATAGAGGTCGTGGTATTTTAAACGACGAGAAAGTCATTGTCCAGCTCGCAGTCGAAGAACCTTTGTTCCGAACCACTCGAACCTTTTAATCGTCTTTTCTTTACGATCGTTTGATTTTTTCTTCTCCTTTGAGAAAATAAGCTATCTCCCTCTCTCTTTCTCTCTTTATTTTGTTCTCTCAGCTCTTTCGTTTTACTACACTTTCTCGTTAAAATAGCAGTAGAGCTCGTGAAAAGGGGAACACGGTATAATCGTCGCTTGAAACAATGGTGACCGTTGGGCCTACCATGTTTCCTCGTCAAATCGAGAGGAAAAGAAACAGAGAGAAATAGAGAGAGGGAGGGAGAGAGAGAGAGAGAGAGAGAGAGAATAAGAGGAAACAAGGGACAAGTACCGTGGGCGTTCCCCGCCCCTAATGTTATCTTATAATGCTCATGAAAATGATTTAGGAACGGGTTCGAATCACACAAAAGAGTCTGAAAGTGCGTTGACCGTCCTTTCGGGAGACCCAAACTCGTGCCCTTGAAATTCCTTATGGTATTGGTATCCATGTTCTTTCTTCGAGAAAGCAAGATTTCTAGATAATCGTCCGGATAATCGTTTAGATATTCGTTTTTTTAATCTCCTCATCGAAAGTCGATGGAATGTTAATGATGATTAAAATCTTTTTTCGAATCTCAATATTATAAATTTTTTTTTGTTTCTTTTTTCTTTTTCTTTTTCTTTTTCTTTTTTTTTTCCTTTCTTTTTTTTATCTGTTCAATAACGATATCTTTCTCAATTTTGATGCAAACTATCGAATCGACGTGTTTCTCGGATCTTTGAAAGCAGAAGCTTTCTCTTTGCTTTAAAACGACTTTATCTCTTGCCAGTTTTAACGATGTCATCGTGCAACTTTGTAATCAACCTAGGTACCGTATCCTTTATTTTTTTTTTTCTTCTTTTTTTTCTGCTTCTATCCGCGTATCTCTCGTGATACAGCGTTAGCTCGGTGTAAAGTACGTTTGGAACTACCTATAGATAACTCGACATCCACCCACGGACACTTTGCGACGAAGAAGTTTCAGGTTTCGTTCGTTCGTTCCTTCTTCGAAATGAAAAAGAAAGAGAAAACGTTTGGCTGAGGATTACAGATGTCTACCTCCTAGATGTTGTATGCAAATTTCTACCTTTTATCTCTGCACCACCAGACACGTTAAGCTATATAAATCATACTCCGCGTTTCATGACAAAAATAAGCGAGAGAGAGAGAGAGAGAGAGAGAGAGAGATCCAAACGGCTATGGGAGAGTTGACAAATACGTCAGGCAAAATGGTAAATATTGTCACCTTTTTACTCGGTGCAACGTTCAAACTAAAATTGTTCGACCGACAGTTTCGAACTCGAACACCGGCCCGTACATTTTCATTTTCGGGATTATTTGGTGTTACGAAAAAAAAAGAAATCCTTTTCGTACATTGGACTCGACCCAACTTTTCTTTCATCGCATTATTCACAATGAAATATATATATTTTTTATTTATCTTTTTTTTTTCTTTTTCTTTTTTTTTTTTTTTTACCATCGAAACAGAAATGTAAGAATTATTTATTAAACTTTCTTGCGCGGATTGAAGGAAACAAAAAAGTCCGCATCGGATCGATTTACTTTCTCTTCCGACTTGCGTTTGAAATCAACTTATATTACACTTGCATACATAAATAAAAACCAAGGAGAAGATCAAAGAGGAAATCTTGACATAGTGTTTGGCATAGGTCCCTATGATCGTTTCGTGTCCTCGAAGTACGCAATGCGTCTCAAGTATTTGCCCGGCAGAAGTAGCCCATCCTCTACATTATCGATGTAGAGATTGTTGTTGTTGTTGTAGTAGTAGTAAACTGTCGAGCACAAACTCTCTCTCTCTCTCTCTCTCTCGCATATCCTTCGCGACGGTCGACGTAAGAGGACAGGCAACGAGCAAACGATAAAACGAACGGTAGCCCGCGATAGATCACACACAGAGCTTGGCCCGTTTACTGGCACGTAACGAAGACGGTCACGCGAGCTCACGAGCTCGTGCATAATGACCGTGATCTACGGGGCCGTGTAGCAACGAGAGCAATACCAGTGGTAGCAGTAACGACGAAAAAGACAACCGACGAGCGAGCGAGCGAGCGAACGAGCGAACGAGCGACCGAACGTTACCTTCCATTATTCGAACGGAACGAACCGCAACCGAGGGAGAGAGAGAGAGAGAGAAAGAAAGATGGCCCGAGGCGTGTCGGCCTCGAGACATCGATGGAGAACTCGATCGCCTAATGGGACTCGAATTATCGCTCCTGAATTGGCCTAGGAAAATTTGCACGCGACTTCCTTCTCCACCTTTTTAACGTTCCCTTAGGTTTCTTTATATATTCGCGTTCGCCTTCGCAAACACATCCTTCGAATTACAATGACTATCAGAAATTTTGACGCGCTTCGTATTTCGTTTTCGTAATTCTTTTTATCTTCACTTAATTTAGTTTTGGTCGAGTAAAAAAAATTAAAGAGAGAAAAAAAAAGGAAACTGGCTTTGTTAAAACTTTTTTCTTCCTAGTCGGTGTAAGTCAAGGCAAAACTTGGCAATAGAAAAAGCCTCCTCGGGCACTTTCACTTTTTACTTCTCGTTCGCAAAACATCCGTTTACATAGGGTCGATCGAAATTAAAGGTCGACGTTGACGTAAGGAAACTTGTGCTTTACATTCTCTCTCTCTCTCTCTCTCTCTCTCTCTCTCTCTTTCTCTCTCTCTCTCTCTCCCTCTATTTTTTTTTGTCACCCTTCGAGCGATTCGTAACATTTTTTGTTCTTTTTTCTTCTTTTTTTTCCCTTTTCGCTTCGATAGAGTGCACGATCGAGACCGCCAATGGGAGTACGTTCGTGAGCGGGTTTTAATCAAAAGGTGAAATCAAAAGAACTGTAGTGCTGTTGGTGCCGATTGTGAGAGAAAGATAGATCGATAGATGGATAGATAGATAGATAGATAGATAACTGTACGAAGTGGAAAGATCGAATGGTGGCTATCGATGCGCAGGGAACGGGTCGACTTCCTGTCTAACATTTTCATGAAAACGATCGTGGCCATTAGCGGAAGGAGAAGGTGAAATAGCAAGGAAGAGAGAGAGAGAGAGAGAGAGAGAGAGAGAGGGAGGGGGGAGGGAGGGAGGAAAGAGAGTGAGATGAAAGAGAATAAGATAGTGGAAATAGGAAAAGCTTTTGAACTTTAGCGTGCTCGCGTTTGTGTGTGCGTGAATTGTGTGGGTGTCTGTGTAGATATGTAATGATTCCGCCTAAGGGTGGAAAAAATATTTTGGAGATCGAACAGTTTTTCTATCGCTGGGTTATCCGTATCCGAGAGGTGTTTTCGTTGAAAAATCGTTGGGAGAGTCTCTCTCTGTCTCTCTCTCTCTCTTAAAATTAAGAGAAGAAAAGAGGCTCGAATGAGCCGGTATATCTGGATCTCTGGTTGAAGAAGGCTTCGTAAGAGCACGAAGAGTAACTCGATCCTTGGAAAAAAAAGGAAGAAGAGAAAGAATTGTTGGTGAATCGAATCAACGAGATGGATGCCTTGGAATTGCAAGCTGCTCTGGTAAAGTTGGATCCGGCTACTACGGTGACGCCTATCACTTCGAATGTCAAACTGATGTCTCATCATCGTATCGCCTTCGCCGTGGACGTCGACGATGACGATTTAACCCTAAGGAATTCTTCGGAGGTCGATGAAAAACAGTCGAGCGGTGGTTGCTCCGGCGAACATCAGCAGAGTTCATCGACTACGACAGGGACAGGAACGACAGGGACGAGGAAACTTCAGAACGCGAATTGCGGCGCCAGTCTGACCGTGACTACTCATCAGAATCATCAGACTGGCCAACAACAGATGGGGATGTCCAAGTGTAATCTTGTCGAGGTTAGGTGACGCCAACCCTGCTTCGGCGTTAACATGATTTATCATACCTATCCGCCGCATCGAGGTAGCAAGCACCACGGTAAACATCATGCAAAGGAGAAGAGACATCATCATCACACTATGCATCATCAGCATCATAGAGCTCATGTGGTAAGTCACGTATTGTCTCGTGATCAACGACGATCCTCGGCGAATCGACAAAGAGTACTTTTCCCTATCCTTCTCTCTCTCCCTCTCTCTCGCTCTCTCTCTCTCTCTCTCTCTCTCTTTCTCTCTCTCGAAGATTACTAATTCTATTAAAATCTATGCGCATCCTATCAAGGACACGAAGTGCACAATGAGGAGACGAATGTCTTTGAGATCGATCGCTATCTCTTTGATATTTCTCATGACGAAAGTCTCTATTCTTAGAAATGCATTCTTACGATATAACCATTTATTACGGGATAAAGATAGGTTTTTGTTTTTTTTCTTTTTCAAAAAGAAACTTCTTTAACATAGGACAAAAGATTGTATATTTTATAAATAGCAAGGATAAAGAAAAGAAAAGCCAAAGAATGTTTCCACAGTTCACGGTTCAAACTATAACAAGGAAGAATCTGATACCCGTTATAGAGATTTCGAGGGAAGATCACATCTCGGTGGATCCGTTTCGAACCGTATCTAATCTCACGTCAGGTCTAGGAGTTTGCGCTTGCAAACAGGACGTATGTGTATCACCAAGTCAGCGAACAATACGATATGCATTCTCCGAGTGGAATTTCGCAGCAGTAACAGTAACAGCACCACCTTGTGTACCCTATTGCACATAATTCGATGTTAGGGGGACGAGCATGTTCCGTGACGGAACATATTTAGGTATTTGTGTTTGTATGTACGTATGCAAGTATCTCAAGGGAGGAGAGGCTTCGCGTTTGCAGTTAACTGAGGTATAATCGGTCCATCGCAGTATCGCTTGAGATCTCTAACGTTTAATAGATGCGCTAATCCCTCTTCCCTCCCTCTCCCTCTCTCACTGTGGCTCTTGTTGGTTTCAAGTGCAGATGCATATACATGCATGAGTAGCACAGCGAATGCTTAACAAATTAAATAGTCTCTTTTTATTATTACTAGAAACTTTTTAATTAATATTGCTCAGTAGTAAAAGTTTTCCGCTGATTGAGAGATAATTACATATTAATTTCGCGTTAATAATTTATCATGATCGAGTGGTTTAATGGAACTTTTCTCTCTCTCCCTCCCTATTTATCTCTGATCACACATTTTCGTCGTGAAACTCGAAGGAAATTGATAATTTATTTTTAATGCGCTCAATATACCTGCTCTTTAATGAATTGCGAGAAAGATATATTGCCGTTACTTCGCCATTAAGTGGGAAACGCGAGCGATTAGAAGGAAGGAGCGTTCGTTGTGAGGCATCAGCTCAGAAATTATTCTCTTTCGAGTCGTTCATGCGCATACACATCGCTATCGGAAAGTCACCCTTCGTCGTGTAAAATATACTCCGAGATTGCATTACATTCGATCCTTTTGACAAGCTCGTAAAGTAAAGATTACAAAATTGACGAGAAACGTAGACAAACGTTTGTTCAAAAAATATGGTTTTACTGGTCAGAGTCGTATTGGACATTCTATTTACATATATTTGCAACACAAACGAGCACGAACGAGACGAATATAAAACGTCACTCGTTATCGAAAAATACGTGGTTCTAGATTCAAACGATTCGGAATTCATACTCGACGAGGTAAACTTTGAAGAAAAATCGAGACAAAGCATCGCATCTATCGCAAAGTAAAAGAGTGTTCTGGTTTGACGCGAAGAGCCGGACGATGTTACGGCGAAACTCGTTTGCCGAAGCACGTATGGCACGTTCGAGGGCGTGCTGCATAAATTTTCTTATGACTGCGTTTCCGAGTCACGCACCCTTGAGCGACATACGAGCGACGCAACGAGATCGTGTCCGAGACGTATCTAACGCGCATAAAACTCCTCCTCCTTTTTTTTTCTTCCCTTTTCTCTCTCTCTCTCTCTCTCTCTCTCTCTGTTTCTCTTTCTTCTTCATCTTCTACTTCTTCTTCATCATCTTCATCTTCTTTTTCTTCGTCTTCGTCATCTTCGCTCAACTCGTCCAGTTCCCTTCGAGACATACACACATACATGTCCCGTTCGCACATGAAAGACGATGCAATATAAACCGATAAAGACCGTTTCTTTTTCTGAATCCATAGAAGTCAGCTCGTTAGAGATGATAAATGCGGTCACGCGAACTTGTTTTTCTCTTTTACGCGTCGTTCGATCGTCTCCAATCTCCCTAATAATAATCTTCGATCGTCATTAACTTTTTTAAACGCGACTCGTCGTCTCATAGAACCGTCTGCAGGCATTAATTTTTGATAAATTAATTAATAGATAAAGATTCCATGAGAACTTTGAGATTTTCTCGAAAATTGCAAAGAGAGAAGGCCTCTCGAGCGAATCGAAATATACGAGGAACGAATAAAGCCGTTGGATGATGATGATCCGTATCTGGGACGACGTTGACGCATGCGAGTAACTCTAGACGCCGATCGAGACTCGCGATTCCGTTCGAACGGGAGAATAACGCGATATAAATTATGCCAGTCTAAAAACAGAGACGAAGAGAGAGAGAGAGAGAGAGAGAGAGAGAGAAAGAGAGACAGGAAACCAACGTGACACGATGCAACCATCTTCATAGGATTATCGATGCAAGAGGAAGCAAGCGTTTTTCTTTGCCCGCATTGTCTCTTTTTTGTTTTTACAAACACAAGTTTACATTTTCTCGATTCACTATCGACTGGTTCCTTTGAATGGTATTGGATTCTTGGGGAGGGGGGTGGGGGAAAGAGAGAGAGAGAGGGAGAGAGAGAGAGAGAGAGAGTAAAAGGGTGTAGCACATATAGACATATCTCATCGTGAACCACACGCATGCGAGTTGCACACATGTAGCTAAATCTACAGATGGACAGAGATAAATGGATAGATATAGATGAGCAAGAGAGGGAGAGAGAGAGAGAGAGAGAGAGAGAGATTGGGCGTCCGTTGGCGGACATTTCGCATGTACCGGGTGTTGCGCAGATCGATAGCTTGGAGCCCCTGTAATTCGACGGCCGTTTCCACCAGAGAAGCCTCTTTTTCCTATCCATGCAACAACATATATGTCGGCAGCACGTGCGAATTTGAGCCGTGTACCGCTTCGTATACGCATTAACATGTTTATACGTGTGCGTCTGTGTGTACATGTCTCCTCTCTGCGGTACCCCTTCGTTATCGGACGAATTGCCTGCGGCACGACTTTGGTCCAAAATGTCCACTCTCATATTTAGGGCGGTTCTCTATGACCAAAAGTGTCGCCGTGTACTCTTTCGTGCATGTGACGGTAGGGTGAAAGAAAGATATTGAAAGAAAAAGAAAAAAAAAAGAAAAAAGATAAAAAGAGGGGAAAGGGGCGATATCGTGACCAGGGCCAGTCTTTCAATTAGAGACTTAAGCTCTCTGGATTTAACATGGCTCGAAAGAATGGTCGAGCAACGTGTATACACGTGCTTACACGCGCGTGAGAGATTTAAGTCTTTGATTTTTCTCTCTCACTCGCACCCTCTTTTACATCTTCCAACCCTTCTTAGTGTTTCGACATCGAAGACTGACGAACGCTAACTCGAAGAGGCTTCTGACGTCTATCGTACGATAGACGATATTCTAGACCCCGAGTGCGAGTCTACTTATCGGTTTTGGATACTACGGATTTTCACGTGAAATTGGGTGAGAGGCTTTGCCTGTTTGACTATCGATAGGGAAAATTGAGATCGCTCGTGAAACGTGAGACACCACGAGTATACACGTGATCTTTCTTATCTATGTTCTTCCATTGATCTTCTTCTTTTTAAAGATAAATTTCTCTTTCTTTTCTGTTCTTTTTCTTTTTTTTTTTCTTTTCCTTTCTTTTAAGT
Source organism: Vespa velutina (assembly GCF_912470025.1). NCBI lineage: Eukaryota > Metazoa > Arthropoda > Insecta > Hymenoptera > Vespidae > Vespa > Vespa velutina. The sequence goes on from NC_062194.1 coordinate 632,958, forward strand.
TTAGATGAACATTTTCCAAGAGAGATACCGATTGACGCTTTCATTCTAGTTCAGTGGATCAAGAGACGAAAGACGACGTTTGCCTTCTTACCTTTCTCTTAAATATCATAATAACTTCGAGAGTAGACTTGTCTTGTAAATTACAGGATGTGCGTGATCGAAAGAAACAATTCGACTCGACAAGTTCCAACCACATATCGATGCAATTTTCGAAACGCAATTTCGTTAATCATCCCCTTTTGACGATCGAGACGACGATGGTGGAAAAATTCTCGATGAATAGGAAACTCGTTTTTGTATCAGGAATATATTTTTTCTTCGTGCTGCTTTCTTTCTTCCTTGAAAAAAAAAGAAAAAAAAAAAAAAAGAAAAAAAAAAAAGAGGAGAACTAGAAGACTAAAAAGACTCTGACCTTGGCCCGAAACTCTCGTTCCACGGATATATTTATCCAAGGAAGCGTATCTAATGTTTCGAGGGAAATGATTATTATTAGGTGGACTCTCTTCTTAGACTAGCGTTAATGTTGATTCTTGTTTAACGAGTTTTCATAGTATTTACTAAGTATTGACACCAATAGATATAGAATTAACGAGCTCTTATTGTAAAAAGGTGTACCCTTATAAATATTAATAATACAACGACGCAACTTTTTGTCTACGGGTAATTTTATGCAAAAGAGTATTTGCCGTTGTCCAAAATAATTTAATTAATAATAAAAGAAAAAAGATCGAAAGGAGGATGAGAAAGTGTTTCTTTTTTGTTAGATTATAGTCTACAAACACGAACAAAAAAATCGATAGGAGCTTAAAATAGAATGCAAATATTATATGTTAGACGGCAAGTTCGTGTCTATATGAAAACGTATCTTTGGCTGCAGTCGATCTCTTTATTTTGAACGAACGAAGCGGATTAACCAAACAGGATTTTCCGAAGCCCTCGCGTCGCTACTAGCGCATACCACGTGTTGCAGTCTCGTGCAGCAGGAGTACTTACGTTTCTCTTTTTCTTTTCTTCCGGTATTTTGTTTTTTTTTCTTTTTTTTTTTTTTTTTTTTTTTTTTTTTTTTATATATATATATATAAATATATCAATGGATATCTCTACTTTGCGACATAGACAGGATACGAGGGTGCGTAAATCGTGAAACTTTTGTGTATCATAATTCGTAATGAAATCATGATAACGAGAAAATTCGATTCGCACGAACGATCCATCGGGTCGACGTTGAAAAGAAGTTTCGTAATCGAATTTAATCATATATCGTTGGTATAGTTGGCCAACGGTGGGGACAAAAAGACACGTGCGTAAAACGTTCTACGAAATCCTGTGTGCACGTGCGAGCTGAATTACATACGTCCCACGTAGAAAGTAGTCACAGTCTATGATATATTTCTAAGAGAAGATTTAATGTATTAAGGTTTAAAGAAGAGGAAAAAGAAAAAGAAAAGAGAAGAAAAAATCCGACGAAAGGGAACCGACATTTATTGCTTTTCATAAATATTTATATCCGCTTACCGGAGTTAGCTCGTTCGATCGTTCACTCTCTTTCTTGACTTTGGCGGTTTTCTTTTCTTTTCTCTATTTCTTATTTTTTGTCTCCCTTGTCGTACCAAAACGCAGATTCAGCTCGCTGCACTCGCGGAATCGAGGCCATGACACGCTCCGTTATTTTTCTAGTACCGTTCCTTACGTATATATATATATATATATATATATATATATATATATATATATATATATATACACATAGTTATGCAGCACGAACGGGATATCGCAAAGCGAATGAGATTTTTAAGGACTTCTTATATCGACGTAACGTGAATTTTAATATCGGAGGAACCTCCGATCGCTTGAAATAATCCTTCTCCTTCGGCCGGGGCGGTTTCGTCTCATATATGTCTACTTAGCTCTATCGCCGTAACGCCACTTACGAGGTACGAATTCGTTTTGCGAAATTATTTGCCAGAGCTACTATTCTAATCAAATATTTTTCAACGACAAACACCGTCGACTTACGATAAGCCTCGAAGCTTTGACTTACGATCGCAATTAGCATATAATGTATTCGAGAATTCTCAAATAGCACTATTACACGGTTGAACGGAAAATTACAAGCTACGAAACACAGCTAAGCGAGCGAATTCTCCTAAGTCGTGCGGGCGTTCTTGAACGATGCTCTTCCTGACTTATTCTCTTATTCTCTACTTAAAGATACTGCGCAGCAGTGGGTAAGTACGTATGTGTCCGCATAATCTTGCTTACAGGCAATTCTTTCGCGAGATACTTTCCATATAAACGATACTATCAAACCCGTATCTACGTCAGAAAAGTATCATGACATCCGGAAAGATTCCTTTTAAGAAGTCCACGTACTTTAGAAGGCTGAAATGGGAGGAGAGACCTCGAGCGGGATCATTTCGATCATATTATCGTTTCAAAATCCCATAAACGTAGATATTTATTTTACGTTAAAATTGAAAGAACCGAACGAAGGGGGACTACCTATACGATGCGTATGCCATTGAGATTGGTCGCCTCCAAGGCCAACACTTTCGAAAGGTTGGTCCAGTTTTTAACACCTTGGTAACAACAAAAGATCTCTTATATTCGAGAGTACAATAGCTTCTCCTTTCAATTATATATAGGAAAGAACAACAGCTATTCTATGGTAAATCCATTTTTATTTCTATTCGAAAGATATTACATAATAATGCTGTCAAATTAAATATGAGATATTCTGAGATACGAATATGGAAGCGCGTTCTCTCCTCGCTTTCATATTCATATCGCATTCCTCTTTCACAGAAGAAAACGCGTTCGAACTGGCCGCCAAAGAATAAAATGTCAGATGCCCGAGAAGAGCCGTTGGTCGGAAACAGACGAAAAGGAAACAATAGGATTCCAGCAGCGTTTCGATTAGAAATTATAATACGCTTACGCTTCCGCGGGAGATCGTGCGTATGTTTGCTGCCCCTTGTAGTTTATATGTGTATGAGGTCGGTCCGATGGCGAACATAATATTTGACCGAGGCAAGCACGCACGACGAGCCGTGTACGAGAAGCAACTTCGTTTCGTTTCTACATCCGGTCGATCAGTGCCTGTCCGACCATCCTTACCGAAGGACGCGCAAAGCGAATTTTTACGGTCGTAAAGAAAAATAAAATAAAAGAGAAATAACGTTCGTTTTCTCGCAAACCTTATTTTTAATACTTACTCGCGTCATATTCTACGTCTTCTTTTATTTTGTCTCTCTGCTTACGCCTCGGTTGCTATCGCAAGTGTGGAATAGTGTCTAAATCGTAAAGCCCTCCTACGTGTCTTATCGATCCAGCCTCGATCTTTCTTGTAAGCACCATTTTTCCTCGAGTCTTTTGGAAAATATCGTCTCGATTCTTTTTTCTTTGTTTTATTTTAGGAACACGAGCGTGAATCGATGAATCAAGTAGTGGATGCCCTTCCGACGTGATCAGATGCGTTAGAAGATGCGATCGTTAGTCAAGGGTTCGTGATGTTCATTGATCAAAAAAAAGAAAAAGATCCTTTCGAGGGCTCGAACAAATATTTTAGCTATGTAAGAAAAAATTTCTTACGTAGCGTATAATTTTCTTATTCTTCTTCCTTAAATCGTACTTTTTAGAAAGTTTTTCGTTTGAATATTCTTAATGTTATTCATTGTGACGTAATAAGGACGCAAAAGAAATACTTTTAACGATCCAAGTATCCACGTAAGTATTCTCTTATTTCTGAAAGGATCAACAACGGGATAAAGCGAGTATCGCAAAAGATTCGGCACGAACGAGCAGGACACTCGTAAAAGTTATTAGTACCGTTCTTATAAATTAGGATTTATCCGGTATTATTATCATGGCCTCGAGCCAATGCAGTTGCAGTTTGCGAGAATCGATTATAGCATTTTATTTTTTAACTTTTCTTACTCAGGTCGCTCGTAAAAATTTGAAAAAGATTTCCGGAGGGGTGTACCTTAACATTTAAATTCGCATGTCCATATAATAAATACAAAGACACCACATCTCTCCTACGTAAATAGATATCGCTTTTATAGAATTTGCTTTTGATTTCGTAGAAAAAGCAACGTTCATATATTAATTATTTGTATAGAATTTTGATGGAAGGCACGCTCTTCATATTTCTTTATGCAAAATTCATTCGTTTACTTTCCGGACGGACGGCTATTTTCGTAAATTAAAATTCATTGGTAATCTCGTTGAAAGAGAGAGAGAGAGAGAGAGTCGATGAAGTTATTTCAAAATAGTCTTTCGAAATTACAATATTATCTGTCAAGCTAGAAGTTTGCTAAAACTTTAATAATCTACAAATAATATTCGTGAATGATCATAAATAAAAATATAGAGGTAGAGAAGATAAGGAAAAAATGAAAAATTATGCGATCCTCAAAAAAGATCCATTAATCAAACTTCCATTCCTACTTTATCTCATATTTTGCCTTAAGGCAAGGGACATCGTCGCTTTCAGATTATCCATTGCGATATTGGATTATGGTGGAAGCAAGACGACTATACTGGCGCTGTACCGTAGTTTAATTTAATATACGTGCGGGAGGCTCTTCCGTGAAATCGGGACGACTCAGTGCTCACTCGGCCTTCCGATCGCGTAGAGATCGTTCGTCCGTCACCGCGGAAGAGCTTCTGTCTTAACAAACGCGACGGTGCTCTCTCTCTCTCTCTCTCTCTCTCTCTCTCTCTCTCTCTCTCTCTCCCCAAATCGCTTTTATTATGTGTTTCCTTGTTTTGAACATTTGCCGATAAAAATATTAAAACGCGCTTTTCGGAAATGAGGGAAGATCTTTCTACCTCGTGTCTGATAAACTTTTACGTTCAGTGCGAATATCTTTTCTCGATGATTTTCGAGAAATGAAAAGTGACTAGTAAGGTGCAAGTTTTATTTTTTCGAGGCTGCGATCGATAATTCCACGTGATTACGACGATCTATAACAACTGGATTTCAAAACGTTCCCTTGTTTCTCATCCAAGGAATGACAACGTGCTCCCTGATGCCGGTCTCTCTGCAAGATATTCTGGTAAATATCAAGAAAAATCGTTGAATCGAGAAAAACGATTTGAAATTAACTGAAAGCGAAAGCTGTACAATTTTCCATTCGAATGGGAACGGAACGTATCCCATGCGAGATCAGAAATCATATGATTCACGTTACTTTTACTATTGACTCATGTTCTTCATGATCTCACCAGCTTCTGCTACATTGTTGACTGGCGAACGCGAGGATAATATAAAACGATCATCGTTCCTCATCTTATCATGTACGATCGAACAAACGATTCCTTCACGTCGATAAATAAATCGTTCTATTGATTTTGTTGCAACTAGATGAATAGCCGTTTAACAAGTGAAACGCACGCTTCTCGTAACTTTCCGTTCAAATCGTTAGCTTTCCCATGGTTACGCGGGGATATATAGATGTTTTAACAATCAATATTTTACCAGCTAAATTTGCAACTCAGAGTATAAATATCAAAGACCCCTGATGGTCCCGTGTGCTCTTTGCTTGCCAACGTTACGAGTCAAATTTACGATTATGGACCGTGCACGTAAACGCTCGAAAGAGACTTCGTTATCTTTTCGGGCTAATTAAATGGACAAGAAAAAAAAAAAATTGTAAATAAACGGAGACGGGAGGGGACGGAAAAAATTTACGATCGATTATTATCGCTCGTGTAAAGATTCCGAGAGCTTTAGAACTTAAGGAAGATAAGTAAAGAAGCATTCGATAAGAAGGAACTCGTGCGGTTATATTACACTGGTACGTGCCATTGTTCCATATGCGGAGTTACTTGCTAATTAATATCACCGTTTAAGGAGACCCTGGAAATGGGAGAAAAATTCTAGAAATCCTGCTTGAACTTTGGAATCTGCGTCTTATTGCTAACCGTTACGACCACCTAGTACCGGTTTTAAGTCCACCAAAGAGAGAAAAAAAAAAGATATAAGAACGGAGAAGAACAAAGCAAAGGAGTTTATTTTCACGACAAAGAGGAAAAAAAAAGTACGAATCAGGAGACGAGAAAGAGAGTCTTTTTTACGAGTGAATAACAAAGATACAAAGTGAACATTTTTCGTACGTACGCGAAACGATCAAAATGGAATGCATGTAAGGAGGAAGAAACGATTGGGAGAGAATTTTTATATTTTTAGATTAGATCCGTGTACCAACGGACACGCGAGAAAACCCGCTCGATCTCTTTCGCGCGCTTACTCATTGGAAAAATCCTCCGTACGAATGAATCTATTCGAGCGGTAATTTCATTAAAAATTTTCCTCAAAGGTCATTATTCATCACACTTGATAATTTCCATATTACTATATGTATTTAAATATCGACGATTTTTATTTCTAAACTTTCTACGTATACTTACATGCTTAATTGTTTAATAAAACTAGCTTGACATACAAGAAAGAGAAAGACGTATCGATGGAATTATAATGAAATTGTATCATTATAGATTGGGTTTGACCTTTTCGATAAAGCGAAACGATATTATTGGATCTTTGCCCGTGAATTCTCTTTCGATTCGCATTCCATCAGCGATACTTATTTCACTTTCGAGAAGAAACATTTCTCTCTCTCTCTCTCTTTTACTTCAACCTTGATATCATCGGCCACGGTTACAATCGAAAAGATCTTATCGATTCGAGCGAATACACGATGTAAAGGCAATGTACGCCAATGTAAAGAGTTTTAAGTGTACAATGCGATTTGAAGTGGAGAGAGAGAGAGAGAGAGAGAGAGAGAGACAGAGAGAGAGAGAGAGAGAGAGAGAGAGAAAAGAGAAAGAAAGAGAAAGAAAGAAAGGGAGCGAAAGCCACATGGCCGTGGAATACACGTGTTTCGAAACGGCAATATGGTTTCGCGGTTAAAACTATTAGATCGTGTCAGACCACTCGATGCAAACGAGACCTTCCAAGAGATACCAGACGAGGTCCCACCGTGGTTAATTCTATTATACTTGCCTGTTCTATAGGAGTTCCCTTTTTCGAATCTACATAACATTACAAAAAAAAAAAAAAAAAAAAAAAAAAAAAAAAAAAAAAAAAATTGTTAGAAAAAGGGACAAAAAGATATTGAAAATGCATTTAGAATTTCTCGTTAATCCATGAAATTGGAAATTTCAGTATCGCTTCGTATCATATTTCAATTTCTTAATCCGATTTTCTAATTAAAGTGAAAATGGATAGAGAGAGAGAGAGAGAGAGAGAGGAAGAAGAGTAGAGGAAAAGAAACGGAAAAGGACGTGAGCGATATACACATGATTTCGCGAGGACGGTGCTGCGCATGCACTTTATTGCAGTTTTATCGACCGGTCGCTGTCACGTTCCGAGGACCGTTATCTCAACGCCGTTGCCGCCACCACCCGGTAAAAACGAAGCTGCACTGCGCGAGCGTGGTAGAAAACAATTCGGAGGGGGGGAAAATGGGAAGGAAAAAAAAAACAAAAGAAGAACTGGAAATGGAATGGCATTTCTTTTTTTTCTTTTTGTTTTTCCGAAGCACGTGCACTACGTTCCATTACGAAGTATCGATAAAGTCTTAATGTTGCTCGGAGCTCTCACATTGTAGATACCGCAATTTGAGGAAATCTTGTTTTCCGCCTTCGACTACATTTTTTCTGAGCTTTTTCGTAATACAAATTTTCTTTTTTCCTCTTTCCTTGTTTTTTTTGTTTTTTTTTCCCCATTTCTCCTTACGTTCCTCGTCCATCGATTCTACGAGGATCCGCTTCGTATCATTCGTGCACTTTGCAGCGATTACCTGAAAACGATATCGTCTCACGTTTCATCCTCGAACCTTTCTCTCTTTCTTTCTATCCATTTCTCTCTCTTACGTTAGCTCTCTTAAGTACTTTCACTCTCTTTTTATCTTTCTATCTACAGGGATCACCGACGAGTGTTTTCTTTCCATAAAAATATACGGTAGCTAACCAATCTATCTCGACGTGTCTAATCCACATTTCATTTTTCTTTTTTACGTTAATCTCAAGTTCGATCTTCTTTTCTCTATTTTGCACTTTCAACGTGCATCCTTTATTCATTTTTATATCGGACGTGTCGATCGACGATCGTTCTATCATTTTCTTTTTAACGCGAGATTTCGTTCGTAAAAGTAAAAAAAAAAGAAAAAAAAATCTCCTTTCTTTCTCTTTCTTCCTCTTTATGTTCATCTGGTAGAATATCTTCGAAACGTCATTAGACGAATTTTTAAAGAAGGCCGTTCAGACGATTACGACCTCGTCTAAGATTTTATTGTTCCGTTAGTTATATTCCAGCTAGTTCGGCATTGCCTCGTAACAATGGCCTTTGCTCGTTTAAATTTGAAAGAACGAGTAGAAGAAAGAGGGGTAGGGAGAGAGAGGGATAGTCTTATCGTATATCCGCAAGCTAGAACGAATTCTCTCGCGTTTCTCGGCAGCCGTGTGCGATTTTCGGCTCTGTTCGCCGGTAACCCGAGGTATTTTCGTTTCTGGCACGTTGCTGAGGCCTACATTAATGTCGGGTTGGCTTGTGCACTTAACCATCTCGTTATGCAACTTACGAGCCTAGCTGGTCTCTTCTTTCCCTTACTCCCAAATTAAAGATACGTTAAATGGACAACGACGACGACGACGACGACGACGACAGGAATGTCTATCGATTTTAAAATACCAAATATCTTTCTCCGACTCTTCGTATTACTCATGTATTTCAGGATCTTTCTCTCAGATTTCTTCTCGGCAATTCGATAGAAGAAAAACAGAAAAAAAAAAAGACCGATGAACACACAGAGCTCTCTCTCTTTATTTCATACTTTATCCCTTATTTCGAATGGATCATCTTTTCTGTCTTTGACGATCAAATTCATTTTATTACGAATAATCGAAATGAAAATAATTTCTCCGTTGATCGGATTTTATACGCAGAGTTCTTGTAAACTCGTAAGGAGCCAGTAGCAGTTGATCGTGATCATCCGCAAATAAACGAGCCAAAGTGTGTACGGAAGCATCGCCGTCGTTGTCGTCATCGGTGCTCCTCGTATAACATTCAAACTAAACGATTGCATAATCGTGCGTGCCCCTTCTCGCGAGAATGCGTGAACGCTCGTCGCTACCGTTTTTCGCTTGGCTCCGTGCGAAACGCGAGAAGAAGAAGAAGAAGACGAAGAAGAAGAAGAAGAAGAAGAAGAAGAAAGAGCAGCAGCAGCCAGAAGGACGACAAAGTTTCGAGACTACATCGCGGCCACGTCAAATGAGTTACGAGAAAGAAAGAGGGAAAGAGGGAGAGAGACAGATAAAAGGAAGGTTCACGCGTCGGGAAACAAAGGAACGATTACGTAAGCCTTTTGTGCGTCGATCAGCTGTTCCATCGGAAAGAAAACACGTTCGTACGTGCACGTATATATAGGGTGTTCATAAATCATTCGGTCACATTTTTAATACTCGAATTAAGAAAATCTTAGAAACATGTGTTTTCCACAGTGTTTTTATATAACTGTTATGAAATAATTATTATTCAGCGCGGGTGATATCGTTATCGCATTGATAATGCTTAACAACTCGAAACAAACGATCGACAATTATCGTTTGTCCGTTCTTTCTTTTTTTTTTCTTTTTTTTTCTTTTTTTTTTTTCTTTTTTTTTTTTTTTTTGTTAATCTCTTTTATAATATTACGACGAAACATTCGGCGTGCGCAATTTTTGAAATCACGGGGGAAGATCAATAAAATCGATAATCCATGAAACGTCGATATTCGTCACGGTCATCACGGTTGACCGTGGTTAATCAACGCGTAAATAATGTACTTGGTTCGGGCCGGCAAGGAAAAAGAGGAGATCGAGTCTAATCGTGTGTCGACCGTGAAAGGAGACGCTTGGGTGACAAGTTATTCCTCAATTTCTCCCTTTTTCTTTTTTTCTTACTCGTAATTTTTTTCTCTTCCCATTCTCTCTTCTCTCGCCTTTTATCCCTTTCTCTCTTCTAAATCTCTTTCACGGCTTCTCACACTTTTTATTGGCCTGATAATTAGCGGATAGTCATGAATCGTGCTGCGTAACGTATCGATACATAAATCATAGCTCAGAAAGAAAGAGAAGATAAGAGAAATGAATCGATTCTCCTGGTGCAAGTGTGTAGTCTCGGAAATGTTCAGGCGATCGTAAATTATGTCCTTTTTTCATCTTTTTCTTTTTAAGAGAGAGAGAAAGAGGAAAGAAGAAAAGTAGTCGAATCGGATTTAATACGAATTTATTCGTTGATGTTAAATTAGCTGGTTATAATGAATCCGTCTTATGGATAGAAAGAAACCTTTTGATTCGACGCGAAAGTGCCGGAGAGCGACGCAACGTTCGTTCTCATTACGAGGAATTGTTCGCGTGGGTTTGTTTTGCAAACATCATCTTCCTAGAAAGAGGCCAGATGAAGTTCTTAGTGAAATATTATGAATTTCTGACCGTCAACTTTGCTACGGTGAGAGACTTTTAAAAATACGTAATAATTGATACCTCGAACAATGGACATCTTGTTAGGAGTAATCTTTATTATTGTGTGAGAGCGTTTTCTCAGAAAACTGATCGAAAGTGCAATGAATTCGAACAGAGTGTTTTCGTAAGAGAAGATACATTGGTATGGGAGTAAATCGAGTAAGATGCTAAAATGAGAGAGAAAGTGAACGAGTCGCGGTGACACGTTTTCTTCGCAATCTTTCTGTATATATATATATATACACACACACAGAATGTATGCTTAACTCCGTAGAACCTTTTGAAAAATGTACATTATTAATTAAGCGAATTAAAGTAGTTCCGTCAGACAGATGGACAGTTTAGGTTTTATCGGGATCGAGTGCGTAAGAGAAACGCTTATCGCTCGCTATGATAACGATGCATCCGCAAAATCCTACGACCTTTCAGATACGAACTATGAAAGAATCGCATTATGCGCATTCCGTCGTTCGAACGGCCAAGATTCGCCCGCATCTGCCGGTGACACTATCGCGCGTGCATTTATCACGGCGCATTTTTGTCTATCGCGCGAATTCATTCGCCTCGTATAATGATTCGTTTTTTCGCTGAACGAATGAACGAGCGAATCAGCGATTGCGCGTTAAAAACGATGCCGATTTTTGAAAACATTATCGGAATCGTGAAATTCTTCGCGATTGCTAAACACCACTGATTGCTTCGGACGAGTTAAAGATTTAATACGCGCAACGAAACTTTCCAAGTTAACGCCTCGTTCAAGTAGTTCACTTTTCTTTCAAGAAATTTTTTTATACCGAAAGGTTATGCGAAATCAACTTTTTATATCGAAAGATCATGCGAGCTGGTAAGGACGAGTTAGGATTTAATTATGAAGGTAGACCGAAAAGATTCGCAAGGGTCGTTTTTACGAGCTACGAGAAAGATAAAAAAAGCTATTACGTCGATACTTTCGATGTTGCGTGAAAGAGAAATACTGAGATTGACTTAAAAATTAATAAAAAAGTGAGTACGTATAAAAACACTTACAATCACTTCGTTAGGAACGGCCGGAATGACTAGGCGATCGCTAAATAATGACGTTCTATGTCTAATCATGCAACAAAAATGATGACTTCATTAACGCACATTATTATTAGCTTTGCAAATATAATTCGCGCGTCGAATCGGGAACGTTTCCGCGTATATACTACTTAACTCTCTATGTTCTTCTTATCATTACAAATTTTGGTTTTTTTATCCCGTTCTTCAAAGAACTTCCATCTAATAAACAAAATGCGAGTCGACAAAACGCGGAGCGAATGCGTCGTCGTATTTTCCATATTTTCTAAAGGCTTCTCGATCACGTTTCAACGTTTACCTGTGACTGACAGCGATCACCGTAAATCAGTCCGAACGTATATATGGTGATTTCGAATCGCGCGTTCATGGTCATTGTTAATGGGACGATTTGACATCCTTCTTTTTACGCGCGAGACAACTCCGATCAAATATCGAATACGAATTAAAAAGCATAACGTTATGGGGTTTATATCTAAACTTCGTTTATATCATTGAAACGATTTCAAAGAGGACTTTTTTTTTTCTTCTTTTATTTGGGACAACGATAAAGAAGAAACGAACCGTATGTGGATGCTCTCCCTCTCATTTCCATAAAAGAGATCCTCTGACGAAACGATTTAAAATATGATGTAATCACCGGCTCCTCTCGAAAGTTAATGCGAGAAGATTACAGCAAACGTGGATCCAGTTTCACGCTCGTTCTTCGTTTTCACTGGACGATTCCACTTTCGAACTCGGCGACTCGCTCATGTTTCGTAGCAAATCTTTCATCGCGATTTTGCCCCGCTAATTGGACTAGTCGTTAGATGAAGAAGAGAGAAAGAGATGCATGTTCTTATTATATTGTCTTGATAAAGGAAAGCTTTCGCTATTCTTATTATTATTTTTTCGATGAATAGTATAATCATTTCAAAGAGAAAATTCTGACCCTCGTTTTAGAAAGTTTTTATTGTTTTTTATCTCATCGTCTCTTTTATTTCCACTGTCCCCCCCCCCTCTCTCTCTCTCTCTCTCTCTCTCTCTCTCTCGCATTCCGTGTCAATTTATTACTTTCGCGAGCTGCAACTTTTGCTGCACGACTTAATTCCGTCCGTAACAAAGTCACAAAGGACGACGGGAAACCACAAAGAGCCAATGAACTTTATTAGAACGTTGCAAAGTGCAGTGGCACTGCCGGTCAATTTATCAGTCGTCGTCGTCGTCGTCGTCGTCGTCGTACTGTACCAACTTGACCGATCTTGAAGGAAGGATGAGAGAAATTTAAATAAGAAAATCATTTTGAAGAACAAGCCCTTAATTCTATCTTTCGCATAATACTTTGTATTAATTGAATCGTTCGTTTTGTTTTGCTTTTTTCCAGGTGAGTAGGAGATCGAAAGAACGCACGTCTCTCTACGAAGAGAAAGGGAGGGTGAGTTAATTTCCCGTTGAAAGCTTAGTGCCATTAGAGTCTCCCAACTATCCTCGTCGTTTAGTATAGTCCTTTAGAACGTTACCACGCATCACGGAGTCGCTCTTATAGAAAATAAGTCTTTACGAGCGCCGCAATATACTATGCTCTGCTCTGCTCTCCTCGTTAAGAGGCATTTTATAGGCACCGTATCGAAAACCATAACGACGGCTCCGAATCGAAGACGAATCAATTATAGAAACAAGTGGGTCAGAAAAGTCCACGGACAATTTCACGAATGAATCAGGTTCTCTCACCGGATAGCGTAACCGTGAACGTTTTCGAACGGTAGTAAATCGTAGTTGAACTCTCGATTCTTTTCATTCTCTCGTTCGGTCAATCGACTTGATTTCACCGGCGATTCATGTGTTTCATGTTTATAACGTTGAACGCTTTCTTCTTTCCATCCTGGCATAATCATTTTTCTCAATTTATTCCAAATTTATTAGAATGATGATTAAAACAATTTTTCGCTTGTCCCTTAGACGTCACGCATTATATATTTAATATTGAAACGTGATGTAACTACGTAACTCACTTTTGACTTATATATTTTATCGCGAACGAACATTTCCGTAAATCCTTAAGCAAAATATTTTTCTTAAATAGTCTAATAGAGCCTGGGAAATATTTTGTTGAAACATTGGCAGATAGGTAGATAACGAATTTTTAATGATCTTCCGTTGTCTCCCGTAACCATCATCAATGGTTAACTCCTTAAAAGACAAACGTTTCACTGTATGACACGGTTCCTTACTTTCTTCCCGACGATTATCATTTTACGTTGTTTTTTTTTTTTTTTTTTCTTTTTTTTTTTTTCTTTTACAGCTGCACACACGCATACGCATGAATCATTAAAATCGATCGATAAAGCAAATAACGAGTATCCCGGCTCTTCGAATGAATATTAATTATCTTCGAAGAGCGTTATTCGATCGGATGAGAAAGGGAGAGAGAGAGAGAGAGAGAGAGAGAGAGAGAGAAACAGAAAGAAAGAAAGAAAAAAAATTCTTCGGAATCCTTACGTGCCTGAAATAGAAAACGAACGGTTCGTTAAAGGCAGGTCGTTGTACGAAGGAATCGTGCCGGCATTAGTCTTACGAATGCAAATTAATTAACGTTCTCGAGCAGACAGTCCGAGACAGTAAGATGCTGCTAAGCAGGAAGTATATCCCGTCTATCTCTATAATTTAGGAGACACGGCTAATGAGATATTAACACCGAGAAACCACAGCTGAGATTTAACATTTAAAATGATTTTATTTAATCAAATTAACCGGTTCGCATAACATTTTTTTCTACTAATCAATTTTCATTCTTCCCAAATGACAATTGTTTTATAATTTATCCAAACGTCATCTTATAATTTTTGCTCTTTCTCTCTTTTTTATTTTATACGTAAGGATCAAAAAGAATATATACGCTTATCGGGCAATTCAACTTGATATTCGCGTTAATTAGACATATAGTCCCTTGAATTCCATGGCCTTGAGGATAATGGAATTTGCAAGTTCGAGCCGCGTCACGTTGCCGAGGAAATCCCTCGTGAGCGAGTTCATATACTTGCATCTGCCCTCTCCCCTCTCTCTCTCCCTACGTATATCACGATATCGTTTCTATTAAATTTAGTTGTATTAAAGATTAATTTTGTATTCAAGTGCATAACGTTAAGGCTCATTAAGCTTAATATGCTTTGAGAGAGATATATTTTGTAAGTAAGTATACAAATAATTTAGTCGTTAGTCGCTTGGTTCGCTACGCTTCTTCATAATTTGCAAATAGAAATGTATAGAGGCATAAATGTCTCTTTAAAATATAAACATCAATTTTTATACGTAAGTTTCTACTTGAACGCATCCAATAAGGAGAAGTAATTGAAAGGATCCAGGTAAATTCGATGAGTCAGAGTATAGGAGCACGAGTAAAGGAGATAGACGTAAAGAACGCAAATCGCGTTACGTTATAAACGGATGATACAGGGGGGGGAAGCTACAGTGGAGCGTAGGTAGCGGAGATGCACGAATCTAATGCGAGTGGGCGGGCACGCTTTTGTGCGTGGAAACTGCAGAGGTCGCGTTCGCAAATGAAAATGCATGTGGGTAGCCGTCGGTGAACGTGCTGAAAACAATGCTTTTGCGCGATGTCCCATCGTTGATGACGATAATGACGACGATAATGACGCCGACGATTCCCCATTAATTCGTTCCAAGTATCTGTCTCGTTCTTCAAGAGAATCATATTTTCTTCTTGATTAAAGGGATTATCATATAAATACGTTTTCGTCGATGATAATAAAATCCTTTTAAAGCGATTGATAAAAGTTTGACAAATCATTACGAATGTGTCGCACCGTTAGTAAAATATTCGAGGGAAAATTTTTATTCGAGAAGAACGAAATGTCAGAGGTAACAACGAGAAGAACGTTTTTCTCGCTCCGGAAAATTGGGGTCAAATCACGACGCTCGACCATGCGAAAGCTCTCGTTTACTTTGGATTTATTCCTTTTAAACGATGATATATTTACATTGCGTACCTAAGGGGTTTCTAAGGTTGAAACTTTGTGTCATCGTTTTGCATGAAATTCACATAGGTATCCACTACGGAGATATCGTTTCTTTTTCTTGCGCGAAATATCTTCAAATGGATCTATCGGGAAAGTTAAACGATTGAAATTTTGCGATCGATGGGATGGTAGCCTTTGACGTTTATCGAGTTGAGAACCTACGCTTTTCTTTCGAGTGGGCGTTAAATGTGTTTACCTGCGAGACTCAGTGATGAGAGTACATACATTCGTGCATCGTTCGAACGCTCATTGTGTGAGTACTTCCCTCTCTCTCTCTCTCTCTCCCTCCCTCTCTCTCTCTCTTGCTTTTGCTCTTTTTCCTAGCGGTAAAATACAGGGCTTCCATACATTGCGTGAAAAGCAATCCCTCGTTTAAATTACATCGAAAAGGTCGTCCCATTATTACCGTTTTACTCCACTTGAATTTTTTCTCTTTAGAAAATCTTCAAAGTTTCTATCACGCCATTGTTTTTGCCAAACTATATTTTTCTTTCGTCTCGCTCCACTTTATTCTCGTATAACAATCATTTCGTTCTCTCGATTAAATTATTAATAGATATTGATACGTCGAGACAATTTGTAAATCGAGCAATGAAACGATGTAACAACGCAAGCTATCCATTATATAGATTACGAATGTAATTTTCAACTGGTACAATATCAATTGATTCGATTGCCTTTTCAATTACAAGAAATTATTTCCGATTAGTACCGATAAAATCGATTAGAGTGGAATATTCGAAAAATTTATCGATAATAATTCGACGAAACGGAATGTTTCCACAAAAGAAAAAAAAAAAAAAAAAAAAAAAAAAAGAATTACCATAATTTCCAATCTTTGTAGAATGTACGCTATTTAAAGACTTGCCAATACTACGCTCGTATTCATCAAAATGTTAAATTCATTCCTTGAAGGTTTAAACTTCTAATAAAGTAGTTTTTAACACGCGCCAAGATTGAGACCGTATGAACCATATAGACTTGACATATACGAAGACGTATAGATAGAAAAACACACTGTTATATTTGCGATGTGTTAGTCGATTCATTCATAAAACTGGACTTTCCGAAGCACCTACACTTCTCTTACCTGGTAACTATGACGACTCGTATTTTCATTCATGCTCTGTCATACACGCGTTACGCGCGCTACGAGAAATAGAGAGGGAAAGAGAGAGAGAGAGAGAGAGCGAGAGAGAGAGAGAGAGAGAGAGAGAGATGCGTTTAATCGTACGTGAGTCACTACTAGACGAAAGGTTCTATTGAACAAACGAAGAAGATCGCTGTCAACCGTCATTAAAGACGGATATAAATCGTATCTCGTTACGTAAAAAGTAACACGTTGCACGGACGGAGACACGTGACGTTGACCGACATGTACACCCGTACATTTTCTACGAACGATAAGAAATATGGCATGCAACGTGGTCCGAACAAATAGATTTCGAGAAATGCAAACGATCGCTATAATGCCTTCTGGAAAGACGATTAATATCAAAGTTGTTCGTTAAAAATAAAGACGATCATTAACGTGAATAATTAATGATAGAAATCCGAAAGTAGTGCCAAACGTTATAATTCTTGATAAATACGAATCATAGATTAACTATCCGTTAACTGTTTCCTACATATTGCTATCTATACGTGACAACAAACTATTCAATCCGTACATAATGTATGTAGATACGTCTACCTACTTTCTTAATATTATTTCGTTGAGATAATATAAACTTGGCACGTTCCGTTTTTAATGACGTATTTCGTTTCACTCATAATCATTTCGATTAATGTCATGAGTTCCGATCTTATCTATCGTATTGGTTTCATTAAAGCAGTCCTGGTAAATGCGGTGTTTACGCGCGGGATTAAATTTTTTCTTTTCTCTTTTTTTTTTTTTTCTTTTTTTTTTCTTTTTTTTTTTTTTCTTTTTTATTCCCATAAAAACCGTACATTAGAGATTACGAGCCAAGGAGAAAAGAAAAATTCATCGAGCGATGTCAGGGTCGATAGTCGCAATAAATTTTAATCTCTCTCGAATCATTTTAGAACGCGTCGTTCAAAGCCATCGTTCGAACGTTCGAGCACTCTGAACTGTCCAATAGGCAGATTAGAATCGAACGACTTGCATAATTGTTATTACGCGTGAAATAAACAGAAAGTAGGGGCGTAATATCTATCGGATTATGACGTTATGAGGGCGTAACGAAAATTTTAACGTATGGAATTTATATCGGAATGTCATTCTCTTTTATTTTGAACGATACTCTCAAAGATAATGATCAAAGGATAGGCGATAGAGGAAAGGAGATAATCATTCGCGAATGATTTACATTATCTTGAGAGATAAATCGAGATTCGAGAGGTTGTCTTTGAAACTCTATTCTCGGCCGGTGTATCAAGGTGAGTCATTTCCTTTTCATCGAGTCAATGCGCCACCTGATGCACAATTACACATATGACTAATAAAACTTAATCTCGTTCTCTCGCAACTTATATTTACGAGAGGAAAAAAAAAAGAAAAAAGAGAATAGAAAGAAAAGAAAAGAGAATAAGAGATAACGCTAATGGCATCTACAAGTTTACTGCTTTTTACCCCTCAAAAGCTACTACTTTCTTTCTTCTTTGCTCGATAATAACGAAATTTATCATTTCTCTTTACATTTATCAACAATGTTGACCAGATATAATTTATTTCTTTGAAACGTCCCGGTATGTCGAAGAGATCATCGATATCGATTTGTCTCATTGAACACGTCAAACCCATTTTCTAGATTTCAAAGATCCTAGTCGTCCAAAGGAAAAAACAAGTCGAACGTACTCGTATCGTTTTCTTTCGACGATACTTCCGGTGAAAATAAATTTGCGAGTATGGTTAAAAATCGACAGAAATATTTTTTTCTTCTGCTTTCTATCCCTCTTTTTTTTTCTTCCTTTCTTTCTCGTGAATATTCGACGATATTCTTTAATGGGAAAAAGTAGATTAGTCTTTTTTTCGCTCGCTCCATTTCGCAGATAGCTCGAGGGCTCATCCTTTATTTTTCCGGAAACTCGACAGGATATTCTCCAACTCGATCTGTTTCTCTCTCTCTCTCTCTCTCTCTCTCTCGGTCTCTCTTTTTCCCAGTGGTATCCCACTTTTTGAAAATTTCCACCTTACTTTTGGTTGCTCATTTACATTCAAAATGTATAAGTTCGTGCATGTGGATAAAGTTCGCGTGAGAAAATTCAAGAATACGCTTTAAAAAATGATCTTTGAAACGAGCACCTACAATATTTCTTTTGTTTTCTCTTTCGAGTTATCGCGATCAGACGATGTTTGCCCATTGAATCCGTTATTATCTTACTATTTACTTATTATCGCCGATGCAACATCAACTAAGGCGGGGAGAGGGGGAAGAAGAGAAAGAGAGATCTTTAATTCAATTCAATGATGGAAAAGGGACGATCTTCTGAGCGAAGCGACTTTATTAGAAAAAAAATGTGCTAATGCGTCGCAATTAGCTCACATTCGTAAAAGTTATGAGGCATGAGGTTGCTCGGAAACTGGAAACTCGTTTGAAACTACATCGAAAGGTCTCGATATGGCGAACTATTGTGTGTGTGTGTGTATGTGTGCTACAGAAATCCACCACGCGAGCATTGCGCCGAGCGATAATGACGAAATTTCAGTCATTATAGTTTTACGCGAATTCGTAGAAGCATAAAGTGTGCCAGGTATCTCCTATGGCATCTCACCTCTTTCTTTCTCTCTTATCTCCCTTCCTCTTTTACTCCTACTATCTCTTTTTCTCTCTCTTTTACTCACCCTTTTGCCGTCTCTCTGCGTCAGTCAGAAAGCATGCGAATAGCCACAAAGTACGAACATTGCTACCGTTCGAGAAACATTTTTCTCTAATCTTTTCATCTCTCCTAGGATCGATAGTGTCGTTCGAGGACACGTCTAAGTGGTTGTTTAGAGTAACGAAGCTTATCGATAAGTAACTTTGAAGACACTTGTCCAATCAGACGGTCTTCATTTTTCGCTTTTTCGTAAATCACTCTTCATTTTCTTCTTTCTCGTAAAAGACGCTTATCATATAATACATGTGTATCGATCACCACGAGAGAGAGAGAGAGAGAGAGAGAGAAAAGAAATCCGATTGGAAAGTTATTCGACTAATGCACGGTCCTGACCTCGCGCAATCTTCCATCTCGCAGAGCCGGATTGAGAAAAAAGGAAAAGGATATATAATCCGAGTCCGAAGGCGAAGCCGTCTATTATTTTGCGACGTTTTGCCAGGCAGATAAATCTCGTACGAGAAAACGTACCGGTTAATGCGATCGGCCAAGGGAATTTTTGCAAACGGGTCATACAACACGGAAGCGGGGCCTGTGCGTCGCAATAGAGAGAGGGAGAGAGAGAGAGACAGTCATGCGGATCGGTGATAGTGACTCACCGCCTCACCTACACTCTGACAGATATACGTATTCATAGCGATCGTGCGTGTTCACGCGAGAGAAGCCCTAGGAGTTCCTTTTTATATTTCTTTTTATTTTCTTTTTTTTCTTTTTTCTTTTTTTTTCTTTTTTTTTTTTTTTTTTTTTTTTTTTTTTCTTTAAGTCCGATATCGCGCATTTCCAAGATATGCGCTCTCCTCCACCAGAATATTCATTGAAATCATTTCTACTTCTACTTTTGCTTCTGCTTCTTCGTTTTCGAGATGTTCTAAGTAACCAAAGATTAATCTCCTCGAAGTAAAGTGGCGTTATAAATGGCTAAACGATACTTCGATTAAGATGATTTCTCTTCCCTATAGATAACGTTGAAATTGAGCGTTTATACGAGTAACGGTGATCTCTCGTGGCACGAAAATCAAAGAAGCTACCGAGAAGTGATAGAAAGTGCGATGAAGAAATATTGGAAAAGCGGAGATATCGGATAATAAAGGATAAAACGTCATGTTCCCTAACCGAAATAATTTCATCCACCCTTTATGAAATCTTTTGTCCTCTCTTTGGAATCTCTTCTTTTATACGGAAAATTGTGCGTGCGATTATTTCGATACACGATATTAAAATATCTCTACTTTCTTGTCATCTTTTCTTCTGTCTTTCTTTTCTTCTTTTTCTGTCTTTTCTTTTTCTTTTTTTTTTTTTTTTTTTCTTTTGACCAAGTGGAAAAAGATGATACCAAAACGCTTCTTCCACATAAACGGCCGCTGTCGCAAAACCTTGTTCTTGCGATATATATGCGAGCACACGTATACACAAAGCCCTTTGGTATTGCTTCATATCCGAGTATAATACAATGGGGATTCGTGACAGCCATTGTTCACTTATGGTCAAAGTCTCTCCCCTCTTTTTTCTTTCCCTTCTTATTTTTCTTTTTGTATTTATTTATTTATTTATTTATTTTTTTTTTTTGACTTCTTTCTTTTGCCATAAGCAAGCAAGAACTATTTCTCTTTTTCCTTCTCTATCCGGGATTAAAAGAGCCGACAACAGGGAGAAGAAAGGACAAAGGCTCGCCATGCTATCGGCACTCTTCTACGAATTCGCGAGATCGTGTTCGTCGTCTCCCAGCTAGGAAAATTACGATATACTCGGTCGGTAAGGGTGGGGGGAGTTGTCCAACGTATGGAGTGATATATAAAGACTCTTCTCGTGATCGGGAAGAGGAAACCCGTTAGCGGGAAAGCCTATTGGAAATTTCTTTTCCATCCCCCGTACTTAACGAGTTTCTCATCGCTATCGCGATAGTCGTTCGATCAATCCTCTTCGGTCGAGTTAACGAGCAACTTTTATCTCCCAAAAAAAAAGAAAAAAACCGATATAAACGATACTAATCTATCCTTCAAAGGAAATGTTATCCCATTTTCTATAGTCCTTTTAATCGAAACGCCTAACACATTTATACGATTTTACCGTTTCGGACGAACGAGAGAAGAGAGAATCTGTATTCGATCATAATAAATCGCACGCGTGTGCTTACAACGAAAAAAAGGAAAAGAAGGAGAACAGTGGCGATCGAAAAAGGTGTGTCGTTTCGAAAAAAAAAAAAGACACGATCATCGAAAGTTTCACGGTCAGTGGAATGCCGTTCTTTCGGATTCCAAGAAAGACGAAATGCGTGAATCTCCCGACGGATTTTTACAAGAGATTGCATTGAATCGCGAGAATAGAAAGCGTTTTATGAGTCAACTAGTTTACATTGTGGATATCGCGCGTCATCTTTCAGAGAACTCGCATGTTTAATAAACGGTGAATGTTCTCCCTTTGTATTTCGTTCTTTCGCTTCCTCGATTAATTACTAAATTATTAACGGGAATAAAGAAGATAGCAATTATGGAGAGTTCGAGTCGGTGCGTAACGACGCGCAACGCCGTATGGATACTTTTTCTCTAATATCTTCGTTATCTCCGGAAGCTCCGAGATTGTCAACAAAACGTTTCTCCTATGGAAAGCACATGTTCGAAAAGAGGAAAGTTAGTCACCTGTCGAGTAACAAGAATCTGCTAGGGAGCCAGTCGAACGTACTGCGGTTTTCTCCGTATAGTAAGCGGTCGTTGGGTAACGCCTATCTCGGATCACCTTCGATATAATACAAATGCGTGGCATAACTTGGAAACATTGATCTTTGAAGCGATAAAATGTATCGAGCAAAAGGGCGTAACGTGCGGTCATGGGTAGCCCAAGAAAATTTTTACGGCTGCCATTTTAATGCTTCCTGCATTCAGTAATAATTCGTCGTCTATTAATTATGAAAAGCTTTTATTTTATTTATTTATCTATAGCGTCGATGATATCGAATACGTTATCGCGGAGAATCATTGAGAAGAGATTGACGCGATTAGGTTACGTTTTTCTCTTTATCGCTTTTATAAAAGATTTTATTCCGCGAAGGATCTACCTCCGTACAAGTCATAACGAATTTCGAAGAAAAAAAGTACGCGCATCGACTTTTAGTTTTCGTTGAATGGCATGACATTGCCATTAATTAATATGGCTCCACGATAAGCGTAGTCGCTGAGCAAACAGCTACATATATTATCTCTCTCTGTCTCTCTCTCTCTCTCTCTCTCTCCGAACCAAGTCGAGCACTCCGGAACTCTTCTTACTCGAAGAAATACCTAGGGGTTCGCTTTCGGTGGTTTCAAGAAGGAAAGATAAAAGGGATGAAAGAAAAAGGGTAACTTTTCGAGTATACGAAACGTGCTCTCGACTAATTTGCAAATTTACCACTCGTTGGTTCTTTCGGAAAAGTAAACGTGGTAACAAGTTCGATGACGTAACTTAAAAGCGATATAGTTACGATCGTTTCTAATCCACCAAACCGCAATACGGTACCAATGGACAGCGTTATTACACGGGTCTAGGAATTTTTTTCCCATCGAATATCAACCCCCTCAACAAAAATTTACATTCGATCGATCCGAAAGGACGACAGCGTTCTCTCTCTCTCTCTCTCTTTCTTTGCTATGCTTTTTAAAATTCCCGCTTTATATGTCGCGGTAAAAGGCGGGAATTTTAAAAAGAAAATCTCAAAAGGGAACATCAGAGAGGATCAACGAGCACTCGTAATCGAAGCGTGTATTGCCCTCGCAGGACGTCGTCGACGAGCCATGAACCCTTAACGAGCATTCCCCTTCCCTCCTCGACGACAAAAAACAACAGAGAACGAGGTTGCTGGTATCCCCTTCGAAACGTTCCTTCGAAAAGTGCGGGCTTTTCGTCGAAATTCTCCCTGGCGAACAACGCGACAAAGAGATCTCTTTGCGTTCTTGCGTGTCTCCTCCTCTCTCTCTCTCTCTCTCTCTCTCTCGTTCGTGTAAAACGAAACACGTACCTATACACGCACACAGACAAAAACGTCTATAGATTCGCGTTTATGGAAATGTGTAAGAAGACCAACCGGTGCAGCCGTACCTGCCACTCTTTCTTCGTCTTATTTTCTCTCTCTCTCTCTCTCTCTCTCTCTCCCCCTTTCATCTCGTTGTATATCTCTCCCTTTCGTTCACACACGCGACCTCACGCGCGTCTTCTTCTTTCTTTCCTCTCTGATCGTCTCTTCTCCTCGTCTCACGCACACGCGTGCGAGCACACTTGGCCGAATGGTAGGGAGGAGAGTGAGCCTGAGTTAGAGTAGTGGGGAATAGCGTCGGAGTAGGGAGGGACGTGCCTACGATTCCACTCGGCCTTTCGTGTTGTGAGTGAGTGAGTGAAAAGCAGTCAGTCAGTCAGTCAGTCAGTCAAGCAGCCAGGCGGACTCGTGCACGGTGTGTCGCGGCTCTCTTTTGAGAGAGAAAGAGAGAGAGAGAGAGAGAGAGAGAACATAGCCGGGATATAGGAAAGATAAAGGAAAGGAAAAAGGAAGAAGAGAAAAGTGGATCTATCATGAATCCTGATCCAACATCTTCTTTATCCTTGATCTCGTAAAAAAGAAAATTTCGAATTTTCATAGTCAATTATTTTTTGTTCTAACTAACTATCAACCTTTCACTGCCAATCGATACTGCCAAGATAGAGCGTATCCGATCTCTAGTGTATTTGAAAAGGGATCGAGTTCGTACATATCTATCTCTCTTTCTCTCCCATCGTTCGCACGATCGATCGAGATTCGTTGAGATTAAGATTGCAAAGAGATATTAGATCGATATAAAAAGAAAAAAAAATAGAAGAAAAAAGGAGAGAGTGAGAGAGAGAGAGAGAGAGAGGAGAGAGAGAGAGAGAGAAAGAAAGATAAAAAAGATAAAAGGAAAGCAATATCAAAGTTTCGGGCTCGTGTGACACACCGATGGACGTATCACATCAACGTAGTGACGTGCCGTTGCCCGTGAGCGTTGAATTACGCGTGACCAGTGAAAAGGGATCCGAAAAATGCCCAGCCAGACGACGACGATTCTTCTCAAGTGCTCGATGGTCGACGTGCCAGCCCTTAATCACGTAAAATTAAAGTCCCTTTATGGAGGAGTGAGTATCAAAAGTAACACTTTCTATTATCTATTAATTATTTTCATTATCTTTTTCTCTCGACGTCAATTCCTATTCATTCAAATCAAAATGACGAGGCATATATTACGTGTTCTATCATCGTCTAAAATTTTGATTTATTATCCTATCGATCAACACAATGTTCCTCCAAGTCGTCTTCGTCGTCATTAAGATCTCGTCCTCGTTTAACGTCGAGATAATTTTATCCTTTCTCTTTCAATGTCGTAGCAAAGAGAGGAGAGCAAAAGAAAGAAAGAAAGAAAGAAAGAAAGAAAAAAAAGGATCGTATCCTACGGATTTCCCGTTTATTTTCACAAACGGAGTTCCACTTTCGCGAGAATTATATGTATTGTTTTACATGTATACATATGTGCGGGCGAGCGTGCGCGCATTTCTCTCTCTCTCTCTCTCTCTCTCTCTGTGTGTGTATGTGTGTGCGTGCGTGCGTGCGTCATTATTGAAGAAACATCAATCGATCTCTCTCATCCTTGAGAGATATTATTCGTTAAAATTTTATCCTCTCTCTTTCTCTCAATGTCGGGACACGACTTGAGGAAAGACTTGTTTGTTTATATATACGAAAGAAAGGGAGTTGTTGGGTGTGTATCAGGAAATAAGCGTGTTCCAACGGAGAAGGAGAAAGAGAGAAAAGAAAGAGAAAGAAAGAAAGAAAGAAAGAAAGAAAGAAAGAGAGCCGGGCCACAAACATAACGGTACGGACCATGTAGAAACTCTCTCGTCGAGTTTGTCGCGTCCAATCCAGCTATACCAACGGTTTTATAAATGGAGACGCGATATCGCTATGTAGGTACCTTGTATGTACACCCTTCCCACTTCTCCTTTTTATCTTTCTTTCTCTTTATTCTTACGACCTTTGTTTTCCTTCACCATCTTTCGATCCAAACTTACTTCATTCTCCAAGAGAGGGAGGGAGGGAGGGAGAGAAAGAGAGAGAGAATATTTTCTTCCGCATTTGGTATTCGATGTTTCATCCTCTGGTAGTCGAGACAGGGATAGATTCCTCCTTTTTTCCTTTCATTCTCTTCGCTTCTTGTTTAATGCAAGACTTTGAAATTGCGTAAGTCGGTGACTACGCTTTCTCACGGAGTGTCCTACAAGTTTTTCTTTTACTTTGATATACCAGTTATGTTAGCGGACGACTACTCGTAGAGAGTCACGAACGCATTGGATATTGCACGTTGTTATAGGAGACACGACGACGACGAAGTAACAGGATATAAGCGAGAACACGTTAGTTTTGTAGAGTGTAATTTTTGTGATAAATCGTTGACTCATCCTAATCATGATCAAACATCGTCGAGAAAGAACGAGCAAATGGAGCCGAGAGAAGAAAGAAACGTAATATGGTTATAAAAAGAAAGGGATGTTGGAGAAGTTGGACTTTTCTGTGTATATACCTACGCGTCTCTCTTTACTTTTCTATGACAAATGCTAAGCAGCTACGCGACGCGGTAACTCGTTTATGCGCAAAGCCGCACACGTGCGCACGCGTGTCGGAAACAACAGGGAAAAGTCTAAGTATGTATGTATATTGAGTGTGGACCGACCGACCGATCGCATACGGTACTTGCTTGGTATCGACTAAGGTGAACAATAGACTTCTCGTCGTGCTGTAAAACCGCATGGGAGTCTATTCGAGAAAAGTGACGAGCTCATTGTTCCGTCCGTACTCGGATATATGGTATATGTATATATATATGTATATATATATATGTATATATATATGCGCGTGGATCGATGGAAGTAGGAAAACAACGTGTTAAGAAAGAAAAGATAGTCTCTCTATGATTTTCAAATGTATGTTCGTATGAGTCAGAGAGAGAGAGAGAAAGAGTAAACATAATGATATTAACAGTAAGCTAATGATGATAGGTTGCTCTCCTGGTATCTCTTTACGAGCGTGAACGTGAAAGAAAAAAAGGATGGGGAATAACGCAACGACGCGATCGTTAAGGAGAGTCGTTTGGAGACGTGGAAAATCGCGTCGAACAGCTGATCGCAAACCATCGTGGGACTTTGGCGTGGGCCTACGGTATGCTCATGGCATTTAAATCTCGAGATAGCGTTTACTTGGCTATCCGTTTACAGCAATATCAAATCTTTTTTTCTCGATCCATGCGATTAGATCGTCTTATCTTTAGAGTGATCGTTTAAAATCGTTCTTTACGTATATATATACATGTATATATATATATATATATGTATGTGTGTATATAAAAGCGTCATTAAATCGCAATGGTCGTAACTTAACCTTCGCCTGACTCGTACTATTTCGCACAAGTGCGTAACTCAACAACGAGACTTGTAGCTAAATTATAGTGTGATTAGGAGTCGAGAAGAAACGTGTGTTTTATCCGTACGATAAAACGACACGTCGTGGCCTTGAAGAAACGGGAAGAGGAAACATAACGTGTTTTGTTACAAAGTTGAATCGAAACACTGAGTCCGGGATTCGAAGAGAGTTGGAAATAGTCTCTCGCGTCCTTCGGAATATCGGTTTAAGCCCTCGCGAGAATACGTATTATTTCATCGATTTCTCTTAACCCAGAAAGGTTTAGAATCCCTTTTGGTATTTCATGAAAAATTGGATATTTTTATTGGAATCAAGGATACCTTATTACGACATCTAGTAAGTTTTATTTTCTTCCTAAATAAATAGAACGGGTAAAAAGTAAATCCATCTAATAATAACATCGTTAGCAACGAAATCTCTGGGTTGATCGAATTGACGTCGATAAGGATATCTTGGCGTCGTCGTCGTCGTCGTCGTCGTCGTCGTCGTCGTCGTCGTCGCCGCCGCCCGAACAACGCGTTTCTTTCAACGACGAAGCCCTAGGAAACGACGATTTCACGTTGTACGTTCGTACGTTGCTCTCTCCCGTGCATCGTTCGTATTCTAAAAATAAAAGGGGTGCAGTAACCCGTGGATTTCAGTTGGGAGGATAGAAAGAGAGGGAGAGCTAAAAAAAGGAGAGGGAGGGAGAAAGAGTCGCGCGAGGGTCCTCGAGGAAGAGTCGACGAAAAATTGGACGCTCTAGGAGAGTGAGACGGAGACACGTGTGCGTGTCTCCATTGCCGGTCGAGTCTCTTTCTCTCTTTCTCTCATTCTCCCGCTCTCTTTTTTCATTTTTCTTTTTTTTCCCCTCGCTCTCATGATACACGGATGCAGCAGACCCGTATGTTAGTTGTCTCTCTCTTTCTCTCTCGTGCGAGTTGTTGTATGCGTTCGAGAAAAGCGCGCGTGCATCACCGGGCCCTCTTTCTTTCGAGATTCAACGCGTCGTTTCGAGTGAGATTAAATGGATCGACGTTGGAAAGTGTGTCTGCCTCTCTTCTGAGATGTCTCTCTGTGCGTAGATACGTACGAGTTCTTTTCTACGATATCGCGAAGAAGGAAGTCTTTGTAGGTCTTATTCGAGGTCTCTCCTCTCGTCTTCTGGCCCTCTTTCTCTCTTTCGGTGGAATCGATAAAATGCTTCGGAGAAGTTCCTCGAGAGTTACTCGATATTTCTTCTTCTTTCTTTATTTTTGTTTCTTTTTTTTTCTTTTCTTTTTCTTTTATATAGAACGTCCCACTTTTTTCATCATTTTCTTTATATTCCTGGTATCTCTCTTTACAAGTGAAATAAATTTTAGTAACACAGAAATTTTTCGAAGAAACTTTAAAACCATTCGATATGTACTATCTTCCTTTCAAATCTCTTTGTATAACCCTCGGGTATAAGGAGGGTTCACCGGGGAACTAAATTCGATCCCGTTTCCTTTCGAAAACGAGAAGAGCGAGAGAGAGAGAGAGAGAGAGAGAGAGAGAGAGAGCAGAGAAAAGAAAGAGAAAAGAGAAATGAAGGCATCGAGAGGGAGCCGATGGCCCGATCGTTTTCGTTGGAACGAAAGAACGGAGGGCGGCATGGCCAAGCCGGCGTCTCGTGGTATAATACCGTTGCCTCGCCGAATACGTATCCAACCTCGAAGATTGGCCTCGGGATAGAAATTACAGCTCGGAGGCTGCTATCGAGCCAGTGGTATCGCTTTAATTCGATAACCTGTTTCCTTTTTATGCGTCGATTCTCTGCCCTCTCGAAGAAGAGCAGCAACAGCAACAGAACGAAGCAATGAGCGTCTCCTTGCTGCTTCGTTGTTTTTTTTGCAGTCGAGTCCTCGTCTCGTACATACTCGTCCATATATGTAATAGGTACGTGCGAGTACCTGGATATATACCTGGTGGCCGCCGGTACCAGTAAGTGACCAGGTCGGTGGGCCCGTGGCCGTGAAAGTTCTGTTTCACTTATATGTTCACGGGCCAACAGAGCCAGCCACGTCGTCGTATCTCTATAAGACAAGTTCGATATGCGTTCGTCTTGTCGTTTCTCGATCTACCAAACCTCGGTCGTAGTAAACTGCGACGAACGCAGTTAGAGAAACAGGGAGAGAGAAATTCGTTCAAGTTAGTCAACGTCCTGTCATCGTCCGTGGAAAGGGAGAAATTTTCGAAAGCGATGACGAGTGTCTTTAGTTTCGCGAGAGTTTGTTCCGACACGAGATCGAGAAAGTTTTTCTTCCACCCTTCGTTCCATCGTTCTTTCCACTATACGATTAATACTTGAATAGTTTACAAATTGGAAATCGATTTTCGTTAAGATCGATTCTAGATTTTTTATTGATATCGTAATATATACATTCACTCTTCTTTAAATATTTTCAAATAGCCTTCGACCCACGGAAAAGTAAACGTCGAGCGCCTTTAAAAAGAGGGTGCGGTTAAAAGTATGTCGTCGAGGGTCAAGGCCTGATTTCTATCGATCAAGCCAGTAAATATCAAAGACGGAAATAAATAACGAATAGGCGGGATTGTGTTACTTCGTTTCTATCGGAAAACCATTCTGTTTCTACTAGAGTAACAGAGAAAATGAAAGCGAATGAGAAAGAAAGCTTCTTTCTTCTCTCTCTTCTCGTTTTCTTAAAAGAGGACGAGAAAAGGTAGGATAAAGAAGATAGTTCGAGTCGATAAAAGTTTTCGAGTTAAAATGTTATTTCGAATAAATCAATCGGAAAATAGCCTTGGTATGTACTATGGACATAAATCAAATGAAATCAAATGGAATTTAAAACGTCCTACTCTTATTTAAGTTTTTTTTTTTCGTCGTTGCAAAATATTTCTCTCCCCCTCTCCTCCTTCTATAGTCTCAGGCGCAATCGAAAAAAATTTTCGAGAGACCTCTAACGTGCCAGCGAGCAAATTTAGTCATGTAAATAAATAAACAAAAACGGTCGCGTTCGTTTAATTGTAAGGAACGTTTTATTTATACTCGAAAGATTTACGTTACGGCCGGCGTAGACGTACGCATTCGTACACAAGCTACGAGAGGAGAAACGACAGCCGAGATAAGATACGATTCTTTCCATCTACTCTTTGTAAAAACGTGTATCATTATCTCTCTTTCTCTCCCATTCGTCTGAGATTAGAATATTTTCCTTCCGACCTTCGAAACGTGGACTGCTACTCCACGTTCTTAAACTTTGACAAATCTTTAAAACTTTCCAAATCTTTCACAAATAATCGATAAATATTTGATTAATAATTGATTCAATGAAAATTTATAAACCACGAATCATATTGCTCGTATAAAAATATATATATAGGAGTTTTTTTTTAGAAAGCGACACCGAAGAACCACGAAATGTTAGATCAGCAAAGAGCATAGAGAGCCGCCGACCGGTAAATCGACTTAATAATATTCGATCAATAATCGAAAGAAGGTCAAGTCTCTCTCTCTCTCTCTCTCTCTCTCTCTCCTTCGCGACGAGAAGATATAAACTTGCGCCTTACAAAGAGAGAAGATCCTTCGCATCTCAAGTCGAATTTAAAATATCATCTTATTTCATAAAAATACAAAATTCATCGATCTATGGAACATCGATCTAACAGAGAAAGAATCTGAAAGAAGAGGAAAAAAAAGAAAATATAGAGAGAAAAGAAAAACGAGGAGAAGAAAGTTATTTACACTCGTAGTCATTCAAAAGTCACTGAAATCAACATTAATTCCTATGTGTACAAGCTTATGCGAACTAAAAAGCTCCTCTCGAGTTCCATTCTTACTTATCCGTCGTCATTTTTCTCTCGTTTTCTAAGAGGAAAGTCACGCTTGAGCACGATCGAACCTTTTTCCCTTCTCCCTTTTCTCCATCTCGTAGAGGCGCATCGACGATCCATCCGTCCTCTGCTTGCATCCCGTATTGTCTCTCAGGATCCTTGCAACCCTTCTTCGGCAACTGCCACTCCTCTCTTTCTCGTTTTCTCTTTTTATCCATACTCCTCCGTCACCAACGCCAACGGACCCATTGTGTTGACCGATCCATAGTGAGCGAGAGGGGGACAGAGAGAGAGAGAGAGAGAGAGAGAGAGAGACGAGTTGGTAGGAGTGGAATAGAAAAGAATCATTACGAGTTAAGTACCTAGTCATCGAGCTATTGCTTCACGAGGAAGTTACGGGAAAATGTACGTCGATATATAGGAGGACAGGAGGCTCTAAAAATCTAGATTCGAGACGAGTTTTCTTCTCCACACTTTTTCCTCTTATACGTTCGTACTTTGTACGAGTACTTCCTTTGGAAATGAAAAAGTGGGTTTATCCCTTCTATTTGGATTTCTAGGTGAAGTCCTTTCCAGGAAAGTTTGCAAAAAAATAATTTCAGGCTGTAGGTATATTTCGAAAAAAGTTGCGATTGTTATCTTGAAAATAAGAACGGCGAGACACACGGATAATAAATGTCTATTTCGTGGAAAGATCGAAACGATGATCCATTTTGTAAGATTCTTAGAAATTGTTCAATGGTCATAAAGAGAAACTTGTGTTCTTTCGATCAAACCTCGAATAATGAGAATCGATCGATCGATCCATCCTCTAATACGTTTCTCATTTCGTTGTAAGGAGGTTGCGAGTTTTTAGCTGGGTTAGATTCGCCAAGAAGGTTTTCCTTTTTTTTCTCTTTTGATCGACGATCAAGAACTAATTTGGTATTCGTGAAAACGCCGAGACGAGACTAGAGAAAATCATTGTATATAAGTAGCTAGCTGAGCGGACACGTTTGCGTAGGTCCACGGTAAAAGGTGGCTGGTTCATTGGTTCTTCACAACCGGCTGCTATTACTCGTTCGAGGATGTAGCTGCGCATCGAAACTTTTACCAGCTTTCAGGGAAACGAGTAATTGCTTAGCGAGAGAGCGAGTGCAAATCGATTTCGACTCTTTTTATTTCCATCCTCTTGCATTTTTCGCGGTCAATATGCAATACATCGGTATATCCGGCCAAGAAACCATCGTTTGTAAATATATAAGAAATAGTCGTTGGTCTTGGAATGAATTTGTTGCGACGCCTATGACCTTTACCAAATTAGTAAGCTCGTTCTGAACGAACCTAAAGAGAAAAAAGGAAAAAGAATGTGAAAAATGTCTGGACGATAAGAAAACGATGTCTTTTCGACAATCATTATTCGATCGAAAGACGCGATAACGTTGAATACGTACGAGTACGTTCACATTGGAAGAGTAATTAATAATGTGGCTTGCGATCAACAGCGGTTAAGTCACACGCGTTCCTCGTGACGATGGTGCGCTCGCTCATAAGACAATTGACAAGTGGCCTAGATTCGAAAAATGACGATACTCTATGACGCCTCTTTTATTACTCCTTCCAACGATTACTCGTCGTTATCCGACGAGTAAGTAAGCACCTTCTCTTTTTCGAACAACGATTACATATTTTTTTTATTGTATATCTATAAAATTATTAATGTCTCCCTATATAATGCACCTGTTTCTATTTCTATACCTGTGCGATTCTAGCTGGTGTAACAGAGATATACTTTTAAATTCAGTACCTTAATGAAGTTGTGCCAGGCAATTATATAAACTCCGAGGTAGCCGTGTTGAAACGAATATCGCTCTACTTCATTAATAATCTATCTTTTCTTTTAATAGTTAGCTCTTCGCGAATGACGAAACTTTGAACCAATTTTCGCACCTTTTCTCGTCTAAGTTATCTAAAATGACAAAACTTAATATAGGATATATAAGATCGAGAGAATAGGTACATTATATCTCCAGGAAGCGAAAAGCGATCTTAGAATTATCTCCTTATCGTGGTCGTGACTGTTGAGACACTTGTCGTCGAGTTCTATGCGGCTGACTTAATTCCCTTCTAACTGACACCCATAGCGTTATAACGACTATCCTCACTGATTGAACGATTAGAGTCAAGAATGTATTTGCAATTTTCTTTGATTTCCGTTCGAGGAATCGAAGGAACGATTTCAATGTTTCGAGCGTTGGCGTTTACGATGATAATTATTTTTCTTCTTCTTCTTCTTTTTTACATATTGCTTACTTTAAAGCGACAAAAAGTGGACGTTAAGTTTTATAAATTATCTGCGATTATTATCGAGAACTCAATCGTACGTTTGAGTATAGAAAGCGATCAAAGAATTCTCACAAGATCTATAAAACATTTCGACGAATCGAAGGAAAAGAAGAAAAAGAAAAAAAAATAAGAAAGAAAGAAAAAAAGAGTTTAAATACCCTTTCGCCCGTGAGAAATTGCAACCTCGGTCTCGAGGAAAGAAGGAGAACCGATAAAAAGTGTGTTGGTAACCGGGCCGAGGGAAGGGGACGAGGAAGTTGCCGAGTGAGAAGGGCGAAGGAGCGTCAGCAGCTGCTGTCCTAAGTCTATTCTTTGTGTGCTCCTGCAAGTTGGCAGGTGTCAGAACGAGATACATCTGCTAAGCTGCACGCATATCCTGCGACCGTGTTTTCGAGAGACCAAACAGGCTATTCCTACCTTATAAACTCGTCTCACACTTTCAGCGAGATTTCATGTACATGCGATGCAGAAGCAAAATCCGATCACCTGCTATCAGAAACTAACGCGTGCTGCCAGATGTCTCGATGGAGCAAGAAGAAAAAAAAAAAACAAAAAGAAAAAGAAAAGAGAAACGAAATTGGGAGAAAAGATGCGAAATCCAAAAGAGATTAAGCTCTCTCACTCTCTCTCTCTATCTCTCCCTACCCTAGTCAAGAGAATAATGATAGGCTTCGAAATTCGACCGTGGGTGTCTCGCTTTCCTTTTCTTATTCTTTCTCTTTCTTTCTCTATTCTCGTCGATTTATAGGCCACTTCTTTTTCTTCTTCCTGTTTTCTTTCTTTTCTTCTTTATCCGACCATCTCTCTTCTTTGTCCAACGGCATCTGTCCAAACCTCTTCTCTCTCTAGTAGGCTCCAACCATGTGTCAGTTTCTCTTGAATTTTCCAGGTCGAAAATTTGAAAGTTCTCGATATCTTCTTTCTAGGGAGGATTTATCCTATTCTACTTCCAGCTTTTTCTCTAGAGAAATTTACCGAAGCACGTGTTTGGTTTAGGAGGAAGCGTGGGACGTCAAGGATTCCTAAGGATTTACTTCGATGAAGCTCGACATGGTTTCGCTACCGAGCGAATTATTTCATAATTCTTTGTATCTTAACATACTTTAGGTATTTGAGATCGATCGTCTTGCGTTCACAGTTTTCTTTTTTCATCGCTTCGTCATATGAAATGACAAAAATCGTTTCGAAATCGTTGTGGTCGCGAATAAAACCTCTCTCTTTGTCCCTCCGAGTTTCGACAAAAAACGTATACGTTTCTAACTACCGATTCGTGATCGCATAGCACACTTTACGTTTCTTGCAAACTTAACGGGAACAACCTTGCAGTTTGCACAGAAACGTTGCTCTGAATCACGTGCTCGGTTTGACCTAAAAAAGAAACATGACTACGCGCATACTTCATTATTTCTTCAATAATTAAGACACCGTTGGAAAACGGGGAAGGAGAAAGAGAACGATATATTTTTAATTAAGAAGTAATCGTGAGTTCGTACGAAGACAATGGCTCGTGAAAGTGATCTACAAGGTTCGTAGGGGCATGAACATCGATCGGAGATCATTAAGAGAGAGAGGAAGGGGTGAGCCCCCATGGCTTTCTTTCGTCGCGATTCTTTCACGACTCCATTGTCCCGGTGACTGTCCTAACGGAGCTTCTTTTAACGCTCCTTTTAATGGTTCATTCGAATCTTCGATTCGATCTCGTTGTGATATACTTGGCGTCTTTGTAGACTATCATCGTTTAAATATCTCGCGACCATCTCCTCCTTCTTTGTATATATATATATATATTTTATTGTGAAATATATAAAGGAACGTTTGTGAAAACGGTTTCGCTCGTAAAAGACTTCAATGAAACCGATTCGCGATATATATGTATATATATATATATATATATATATATATATATATATATATATATATATATATAGATATATGTACGACGTTTTGTAAACGTACGTTGACCTATACGATTTAACGGGACGGAGAAACGGCCGAACGATTTGACATTGACAATGTTGACGGTCGTAGAACGAACGACCGTCCCGGACATTGCCCTATGGTTTCCGGACACACCTGTGTTTTCGTTCCAAATTAAATCGCTAAACGGATAAATACGCTTGCAAAGATTTACTGTTTTCTATTCTTAATATTATCCGTATAATTTTTGTTTTTTTAATTATTTCTTTTCCTTTATATTTTATCGTTCGTTCATTCTCTTCTAAAAATAACGTATCCGTGTTCCGTTTTAATCGCCCGTAAAAGTGCAATATCATTTACAGAATAGAGATAAAGTTTTATTCATTCGTATATGCGGCCACGGTAGTATACAGCATTCTTCTCCTCGTGAAATCTCCAATAACGTCCATGAACCGTCATCGTTCTTAACGGGCTTAAACAAGACGATCATTAATTAGTCGAACATTGTTTTGAAAATGTACCGACAGATCGCCCGTCACACGGCTCATTTGCATTCATTGTTTTCGCGTTATTTATCGCGTGAAAGTGTTTCCTTTCGATTCGACCTTTGGCCTATGTGTTCCTATGGAGATCATATACGTTACTATACTTCTGCTCGATATAGAAGAAAAATATAAAAGAAAAGGATGAAAGAAGAAGAAAAAAAAAAAAGGAATTGTATCGAAGAAGGGAAAACATTGTTATTGATAAGAATTAACGTCGAGAGTAGTAGTTTGCGATTGAAAGACTCCATAGTTGAAAGGTTAAAAAGCTTTCGGGCCTCGAGAAGAGAAGAGAAGAGAAGAGCGAGCTTTAGAAATGACGCTAAGATACATCGGGGGGGGGATTAAAATTAACGAGTCCATATTTCATATGTTGCAGAGTCCCGGAACGCTGCACAAAGATGTCGACGGTGCTGGTACCAAGGTCAGTGGAAAGACGGTCGGAGGTGTCGGCACGGCAACCCTCACCACGCTCTCCTCCATTAATAATACATCCAACGCCACTCGAAATAAGAACAATCCGGTATCTCACGAGGTAAGAAACGAGACTAGAGAGAATTTTGTAAGAGCCAGAGGCGATTGTGTTCAAACCGATCGCGATACATCATCCTTGGACAAGAAAGCTGCCGGCCACGTACTCTGAATTCTGATAAGAGACTTTCGATAATTAACCGGTTCTCCATGTTAATTTATCACCGACGCAACGCTTATTCGCCTTCACGATGTATTGAAACGAGGTCGGACTATCCAGCTCCTTTTTTGTTGTTTTCTTTCTTTTTTTTCTCTCTCTCTCTTTTTTCCTTTTTAGTTTTTATTTTTCATTTTTTTTTCATTTTTTTTTTTTTTTTTTTTTTTTTTTTTTTTTTAATTTATTTGCTTGTTTCTTTTTCCAATCGTCTATGTATATTATATAGATATTAATAAGAAACATACGCGTGTCAGTAATTGCGTGTAAATGTTATCTAGCGCATGCACTCTCTCATACACGAATTCTACAAGTTCATAAGTTATTTCATTTTATTATAATTTTAAAATGAATCTTTCCCTCGATAAAAGGATATTCACAAGTATATAATCGTTGTTAAAGGAATCGCGCTTTTTTAATCTATCCTTAGGAACGTTTCTTTCGTACCGCTGATGATTCATTGAGGAAGAAGGAAAGAAGGGAAGAAAAAAAAAAAATGATGCCAAAAAAGAAGCAAGTTCGTCCTTCGAGCTTGTCCAGTCATAAATATCAGCGATATATATCCACGTATTTCTTTTCCCTGACAAATTCGTTCATCCCGATAATTACTTCTTCCTCGGTGGTTACGACCTCGAGCACGCGGCTATGGTTTCTCCGTAGAAAAAAGAGAGAAAGAAGAGGAAGAAGAAGAAGAAGAGAAAGAAGGAGCTAGGATCGCGTGGAGTCACCACGTCATTATGATTTGTCTCTTTAATATCTTTCTCCCTCCCTCTTCTTTTCTCAAAGTTATTATGCGGCAGGGACGATCGAATTTCGTTATATGCTCGACCCGTGGTCGTTGCATAACAACTATACTCGAGCCTTTTTGCAACGTGCAATTTTCAGGCATCACCTGGTACGTGGAACACACACCAATCCACGTGAACCTCTCATACACGAACATATGTGGAAACGTGTATGTAAAGAAATATACAGAAGCTTGCCCACAACGGCATATTGCATTTACCTCTACGTATGTATTACGTGGGTAAATATTCATCCATCCCGTGTACCTCACAGTACCGGGCAACGTAGACAACCGACTTAGCTCGTACGTGCGGTTTATCGGACTTCTCCGAGCTAATTCATACGTGAATTTAGAAAGTTTCTTTGCGGGATTTGCACCTAATTGTTGCAGCTTGCGCAACAACGACCGTCCGTTCCGCGAAAGTCCTCTCTCGTGGTACTCGCTCGCGTTCGCTTTCTGCTCCTTTTGTTTCAAGTTCTCGATGCTTACTGTATATATATATATATATATATATATATATATATATATATATATATATATATATATATCGTACTACAATATAACGTAACAATAACAATAACAATGATATAGG
The DNA here is from genome assembly GCF_912470025.1 of Vespa velutina. Taxonomy (NCBI): domain Eukaryota; kingdom Metazoa; phylum Arthropoda; class Insecta; order Hymenoptera; family Vespidae; genus Vespa; species Vespa velutina. Next base: position 670,469 of record NC_062194.1, read on the forward strand.
AAATTCTCTTATAGCGTTACGTTACATGCAAATCGCGCGTTGATGCGGTATTACGAAAATTTTCTCTATCATTTCTGAAGCGCGTCATCGTCATTTCGTAAAGCTTAGTCGAAATTGAGAGTGAAAAGTTTTTTTCTTTTTAAATAATGTGATATACATTGATAAGAAATACAACTGGCCAACAAATGGTCGTACGGTCGAACCTACATGGTTTCAGGGGAAAGGCCAATCGTTCCGGTGGCAGCTATCTCGTTATCGTTATTGGCAAACCGACCGGTGTTTATTATCGTTTATATACATACGTAGATAACGAAGGGGAAAAGAAGTGGGTCGATCGTCTGGCTTTTAATCGACATTTTATCTTTTAATTCTCAGATTTTTGGTCAAATCTTTCTTTCTTTTTTTTTTTTTTTTCTTTCTCATTTATTAAAGATAAAATAAAATGCTAGATAAAATAGTTCTTGTAAATGTATCCTGCAATAACTATTAATTAGTTCTGTTCAATGATAATCGTTAGGATTCGAGATATATTCGTTCGCAAGATGAACGATATAAAGAAGAGAAGCTAGGTATATCCAATGATTCGAATTAAAATGATGTTTCTAATCTAATCTTGAATACGTAAGATCTTTAGTAGGAAAAACGATCGAAATGAGATTATTTTATACGGAAACCGGATAAACTGACTATTTCCGTTGGTGGGACTTTTCGAGAAACCCGATCGTGACTCATAAACGCGATTTCTCTGATTCGAAGTCTCTCTTAGCTTTTCGAAGCAACGAAGATAAGGGAACGATGATCCACGAACATTACTGCGAGTTACTAATCGGAAAGTCGTCGTTGTCGTCTCCTTGAAACGTCGGATCGATCGGACATATGATTCTCTTTTGTTCATTCCGTGATTCTTACTCGAGGAGATAGCAACAAGAAGTTTTGCTTACGTAAACTAACAATGATATTTGCGCCTTGCACGCTCCTCTCATTACGCGAGTATCCTGCTTCGTTTCTGGCCGCAAGAAACTCACGATCCAACGTGAATGTTCCGTTTTTTCTATTCTCTTTTTTTTTTTTTTTTTTTTTTTTTCAAATTTCTTATCCTTCAGTAAGACTATATGTGCACTTGTAGTAAATTCTACACTAGTAAGATCGAAGGTGACATTTTTTTCATTGTTAAACATTCGTTTCACGAATTTACACACACGTATACATAGTATTAGAATAATACGTTTTAGAATGATACAATAAATTATAGGTAGTTTCTCGAATTGATGTATTTCGCATCGATATCAGCAAGTTTTCAGTTTACAAATTTTTCTTTCGTTTTTACTTTACGAACACTCGGCTTTCATCATCATCGGGACGATTGTTATCAAACGAGCCACGAGTTTATTAAACTTCCTTTCCGAATTCAATGTAAGTCGGTCGAAGACGATAAACGCTTGACCGATAATCGAGCTTGCTTACAATATTAAGCTTTATACCCTGACTAACGAGGAAAATTTTGCTTACCATTTCGAAATAACTGCTTGCTCGGTAAAAAGTGCAAAAGTTGCATCTCGCTCAACAACGTGTATTATATACAATTTAAAGATTTTCCTTTAATTCGTCGTATCTTTAATGCTCGTTATCACGCTCGATCGATCGAGCACGAATAGATCGAGTTGCTCGTACGAAACTCGAGTTTCGTTCTTTATCTTTCGATCGAGTTACGATTGGAACTTTCACGATGTCGTCGCATCGTTAAAGGAAAATTCGATTATTTCCGTTCCTCATAAATATACTTTATCTTTTTTTTTTCTTTTTTCTTTTTTTTTTCGCGTGAAATATTAATTTCCCAAAAGAATACGACAAGAATATTGGAAATTTCTCTAGGTTATTATATCGTACGAATATCTTTATTTCAAGGTTATTATCGATCTCGAACGACATTTTATCGTATCGAGTGAAATAAAGAATTGAAAAATGAAATGTAAATAAGTCACAGAACGTTTACGAAAAGTCTGCGCGAGTATAGTCGATGCGACATTAATAAGAAAGAAAAAAGGAACACTTGATACGGAAGCTGTTGCGCGTCTTTTGATATCAACGTCACGAGAGAGACCACAGGAAGATTCGAAAAGAAGAAAGAAGCTGGTTAACACTCGCATTTGTGTCGCTGTTAATGCTGACACGACAACAGTCTGACACTGTAACTCGATCGCTTGACATTGTATCTCGCATTTCGCAATAATATAAATACTCTACCTGTGGGATGGGCCGACGTTAACGATCCTAGATGAAAGAAACATAATTCTCGTGCTGTTCCGCCTTGTGATAGCGCCTTCTAACTGTTAAAACGATCCTTTCGATTCAACTTTTCTTCTTCTTCTTCTTCTTCTTCTTCTTCTTCTTCTTCTTCTTCTTCTTCTTATTATTATTATTATTATTATTATTATTATTATTATTATTATTTCTCTTCTTCGCTGGTTTTTATTTTTATCATAAGAATAAAAAGACATCAGTATTTTTCTTTCGATCACGAGGCACGATCGATCACGTTGAAAGATAACTTGAAATCGTTAGCGATTTACATACTTTTTATTTTTTTATTTCAACTTTTTTTCCTCCGAGATCTATGTCACGATCGATCGGAGATCAAAGAAGTATATCCGGGCATACAGAACGTATCCAAGCTTTCCTCAATAATTCCTTCAAAACGAAAGACACTAGTAAGAAGTAAAACTAGACGAGCGCTAGTTAGATTAACAAGAGCTTTCTAAGTTACTTATCTCTGATTGTGAATATCTACCCACCGCCAATAGAGTTTGAGCGTGCGAACGTAACACGGCGATTTAAAATACACGCGATTAGTTATTGACAGGGTTCCCGTTCGTTCGATCTTCGAAGGCGAAACTCTTTGACGATCAAGAATATATACTGGGTGTTGATTTTTTCTTTTTTTTTTTTTTTTTTCAAAGCTTTGTAATATAACCGTATGTGTGTGTGTACGAATGTATTATGATAGATATATGTAGGAAATATATAAACACAAACACGAGCATCCTTTTACCGTTATAACTCCATACGCACTTTGACTTTATGCGCCCGTGCATATGTGGGTCCCTGACTATGGCCATGCACTAATGGAGATATTCATTTCTTCTTTCGATTACAAGACGGCCGTTGTGAGACCGCCATTATATCTTTGTAGGTACATACGTCTAACTAGTAGAAAATACGCCTGTGTGCGCCGCGTACTCTTTTTCTACTTAAGTGTGTCTCTCCCTCGCGTACCGACGCGCGCATTAACGAGCCCTCTTCTTTTCTCTTCTCTCCAGTTCTATTCTCTCTTCTTTAACTCCCCGAGATTTGAGTTCTTTCGTTAACGAGCAACTAAGGATAAGAAGCATAGTCGATAATTAAATATCGGATGTCAGAAACAAGCACAAATGCAATCGAGTAATTATCATCTCCAATAGCTGAGCGTTTGAATTAATTACAATTCTCTAGACTTCTATCGGCAAAAGTTTTTTTCAAATTTCCAAATGTTGCTATTTCTTTTATATCAAATGATAATACCTATGTGATTATTTCATAGCTCTTAAATTTCTTTCGAGACATCATAATCGATCTTTCATCGAATCTTAATGTTGTTTGTTTAATTTTAACAGATAGATTTATGAAGCTATCATTGATTTTCTTCAACGTTGAATATGAAATCTTTATTATACGGAAAAAAGTTGCATGGCATTTAACCGAGATGAATTTCAATGAGAATATAACAGAGAGACGATGGAGTCGATTAGAGTCATCGTACGCGACGGGCTATCGATTACGTTCATTCGCATTAATTTCTTGCGTAACGTTAGAAAGTCGCAAAGTCGTAGGTTTGCAAGGTTCGTTTGATAATCTCGATTGTTTTCGGAGAGAATGAAAAGTACGATGAAACGAACGATCGGCTATTTTCTTTCGTATCGATATCGAAACGCTATTAAGATCTCGCGTCTACTTCTACTCTCTGCTTATGAGACGCAATTACCCTTTTAGTAGTTTTACATATACATACGTGCATATGTACGTGTACGTGTATGTACGTTGTTATATGGCCGAGACGAGACAAGAGGACAATGAACCGTGGCGAGTTACGACCGGCTTAAAAAATAACCGGTTTCGCCTATCAATGAGTACAAACGAGCGCGTTCGTTCATTTCGCGCGGAGGGAAAAACTCGCGTTTAGGGATTTTTCAAAATTCTCGATAAGCAGGAAGGATATTCGAGAGAGAGAGAGAGAGAGAGAGAGAGAGAGAGAGAGAGAGAGAAAAAGGTTAACTACGTACTTTGGTTCTCCGATTAATTCCAAATGAAAGCAGGATGGATAAAGAAATAAGAAATTGTAGTACAAAACGATCACTTTGAAAGGTTTCTTCGAACTTCCTCGACGAAGTACCCGTCTATTTCGATTTACTTCAAACTCCTTAAGAAATAGTCGAGTCAGCTTCCCTATCAAACTTCATAATTTCATCTGCCTCCTCGTGACAGTCCTTTTCCTTCGACCATCCTCCTTCCTCTTCTCTTTATAATACGAACCTAGTGTGGCATGCTCGCGTATTAATTTCGTTCCGAGGTAGGTATATCGTTAAAGAAAACGCCCCTGGGGTCATGCATATCCCGTTACCTTGGAAGGGATCAGAGGGTTAATGGAACCGTACCGATGATTCGTCGATGCTGATCGTACAGTTGGATAAGAACATCGCTATTAAAGTTTCCCTCTCGCTCTCACACATTTCTTTTCCTTCGCTTTCTTCTTTTTCTTACATAATGGGACTGTTGACGTTGGTTCGTATCGACGTTACTTCCTGTGGGTTGTGCGCGCGCAAGCTGCCACGCACCACGTGACTTCCGGTAGCACATACAAGCACGACGCCGAACAATATAGTATGCATTTCCATATTTCACTCGATGCATACGAAATTCCCGACGATAAGCGTATGCACGCGTTTTTTTTTTTTTTTATTCTTTCTCTCCTTTCTTTCTCTCTCTCTCTCTCTCTCTCTCCCCCCTCTCTTTTCTCTTCGTTTCGTTTCGTACTTCTTTCAGAAGACGCGATCATTAATTCTTAACGCGTCTGGAATTTCAACCTTGTCGTAAGACGTCAATCGCGTCACAAAGGACGTCCACGACGTCCAATCGTTGCCTGGAAACTCCTTGTTAAAAGATGGAAGTACCTAAGGGCTAATAACTTATTCGTTCATTCGTATTTAATCGGAGAATACTTGTTAGTCCATTTCGAGTAGTAAGAGGCTAATATCGGTCGGACGTCGAAACCAGTATATATATACATATATATATATATATATATACTATGTAGTTTCGTAAAAAGAGGGAGATATCGAAATACGTACGATCACCATTCTCCCTCATTCTCACGTTACCTCGAGTTAATCAATTTATCAAGCATTCGCATTTACTCGACATAAAAACTTAATCTCACTTACAAATGGACCTGCTCGATTTATTTATTTATTTTTTTTTTTTTTCTTTTTTCTTCTTTTCTTTTTCCAATGCGACGCGCGCTATACCGCATAATCGATACGAGCATTCCTCGCGATGTATCATTACGTTGGAATCATCACAATTAGCAAGAGAAAGAAAGAATCAACGATTGGATCTTAAACAATCGTTGCGACGCGTGCGTGCTTGGAAATTTAACGGGAGAGGGGAAAAGGAAAAAAAAAAGAAAAAGAAATATCCAGCAACAATTTTTCATCGCATTCGATCGATGATCGATCTCGTATTAGCATCGCCGTTCACCTTAACGATCATTATAGTCGCGAGGAATACTTTTACGAGCGTTCCTTGAGCTCCGTAAAGTTCTCTTGCTATTTAAAGATATAGAAACGGTTGGTAGTAATGCGATTAAAATTCTCCGAGCGACTTGTTGACACTTCTAACTCGCTCCAGTCTTCTTCCAACGACCGATTTCATTAGCTTTTTCTCCGTTCGACTCTGATCGTTCGTTCGTTCGTTCGTTCGTTCGTTGGTTGGATCGATCGATCGATCGACGCAAACGGAGACATTATTTTCTTGCGACCTCTCCCATTCATACTAGCCGTTTCTCTATAGAAAAAAAAGGAAAAAAGAAAAAAAAAAAGAGAAGCCATAAACGTTTACGATACTTTCAAACGATTCACCTATCTCGAAGATGCTGTTGTCGTTGCGTCGTTGCAAAATGACAGGACGATTAACGTTTTCCGGCTTCTGGAGTGAACGCCGTCGCCTCGTTACCGCGTGTCAAGGTAACAAATCAGTATGGATTTATAATCCTTCGTGAAAATCTATAAATCTTTTTCTTTCTCCTGCGCCACTTTTATAGAATTTAGATATTCCTCCCTCTAAGACATGAATTACTAGCTAATCGCAAGTCAGATCTACATATATTTTATTTTCGACCCACGTCAAATACATATTTTATCTCGATTCCGTCGATTTGGTCGCTGAAATGAATAAATAAAACTATGTACATGCATATGTATTTACTTGTCCGAATGAGGAAGGCCAGTTTCGAAGGAGTCGACGGGAAAGAAAAAGGAACACTTAGGATGTCTTATCGAAGATCTCTTTTTTACTCTCCTATATATATATATATATATATATATATATATAGACTTTCGTCTTTCTCGGAAAATCTTCTGAATGTGGTACAAGTCCTCCTCCTTAATCGTAGGCGGAGAACATCGATCTGTCCTCTGCCTGTCTCTCTCGAAAAATATAAGGTGTATCGCTATGCAAGGAAGAAAGTTTCGTACTTGCTTTATGCATTTCTCTCTTTCTCTTTATTTCTTTCTCGAAAGATAGTAAAGAAATGTTTCGAAGCACGCGTACAGAAAACACGTGTACGACTTTTCCTTCGTGAGATCGCGCCTAACATCCGGTTGTGCATTCAGTGATGTCCATCCACGTTCAAAGTTGCCGTAAGAAAGGAAACGAAGAAATATGTTTTCCGTTATTCTTTCTCTACCATTGTGTCTCTCGCAGGAAAAATATGAAAAATGTATTCGATCGAAGGAGAAAAGAAATTATATGCATTATTTAAATAGCTAGATATAATAACGCAATACAATAGGGACATTAATATTTTAGTGAATTATTTAATGGATTGACAGGTAAAGACTGTCACTGCGACGGATTATTATAGGAGGAATACGAAGGGATAATTAGTCACTGGGCTCGGACGAAGAGTTGGGGGGTTGCTGCGAAGGATCATGGAAAGAGAAAGGGGGTAGGAGAGAGACGAATCTCTCGAAGCATTCGAATTCTCCCTCCTAAACGGAAATTGTGTTGGCGCGGCCTACGACGTGAACGACAAAGGCATCTCGGATGCCGGCGGTACGATTGAATTTCAATACGTAGAAGCTGTTTGGCAATGAAAGGTTTCTATGGGCTTGACGTTCGATTGTCTTTCCAGTTTTCCATTGTCCTCCCTATCGGACGAGCGTTGAAAAAAAAATTATAAAATAATACCGTCGTCGAGTTTACCATTAAAAAATTCTAGCAGCTGGTGGTGCTCTTTCCTATCTTTCCTATATGTCACTTGGAGCGAGCGCGCGTACGACTATATATAATATGTTACGATAAGACAACTCTTATCTTATGAAAATGGGAGTAGTTTCGTCGTCCCTAGAATTTCTGACATTTAATCTTTTCTGTACGAAGTCGATTTTAATTTTTTCTTTATTTTCTTTTTTTTTCCATAAATTCATACCAAACAATATTTTATATATATATATATATATATATATATATATGGACATAAGATATAAACCTTGAGTAGTAGAGACGATAGGTATCGAGTATAAATCTCATTTTGCTAGATCCACGATATTAATACGTTCCAAATAGCAACGTGTGTGAAAACGATGTAAACCGTTTCTTATCGAGAGCAAAGACTTCATTTGACGAAGTTACGAGATTCCAAGCACCCAACGCGAGTGCCTAGCACCTAGCACGAGCACCATAGGTGATTAAAACGGGGTACTTAACGTCTATCGGAATTTAGCAAAGAAATAGAGATGGAGAGAGAAATAGAAATAGAGTTCGAGACGCGGGGTCTCGTTCCAAGTACGCGTAATAAAGGTTTCATTGCCTTATTAAGGCTGCCCGAGTTGCTGCTCCAGCTAGGTGAGACGAAGAAAGATGGGAAACCGGAACTTTGAAACCAGTTTATTACTCTAAACTGTTGGTACGCACGAGGCTCGAATAAAAAGCGCTGAGCTAGTCGTATTTTCTATCAAATCTCTCTCTCTCTCTCCTCTCTTTCTATTTCTTTTTACGTGTTCGAGGTCAGGCTCTCGGAGAAGAAAAGAGAGAAGAAAGAAGATAAAAAATGGAAGAAGGGGAAGACACTGGGTCTTTCTCCTAGATACCTTTTGTCTGCGAGAAGTGGAAAAATGTCGCGTACGAGTTCTTTCTCTTTCTCACTTTATTCGTCGAAGAAATCTTTCTCCCTGTTCGTTCAGCGACGTTCTGGAATATAACATTAATCCATCGAATGTTAACCAACAATAAAACTTTCTTTCGAGCGGTAAAATATATCCCATTTATATTCATGTATTAAATACGCGCATACACACGCATATATATATATATATATATATATGACAGTAATTCTTTTGCGAATTTCGCTTGGACATTTTTATCGCCGGAGAAGAAAGAAAAACAAAAACAGGGAAAGAGAGAGATAGAGAAAGTTGAAAAAATAAATAACAATAAAAGAATATATTTGATTCGTGTAGCTTCGTTACTTTTTACGACGACTTATTACTCGTGTCAGTTTCTTGCACGGGAAATTCGAAAATTTCTAATATCGAACGTTGCTCCCGTTTCTGTTTAATATTTCATCGTCGTATTCGAGTCGGTCGTGAACCGTTCGAGCGGCCCAAACCATTTCAGAATCTTGTCTGCGAATCGTCTGGTATGGCTAGTACTTTCCTCTCGCCTACCGTGCGACGCCCATAAAAATTAAATTAACGGCTGGCCACGTGACTTTGCCGAACGGCCTTTCTTTTTTGAGAAGGATGAAAGAAGACCGCGATATGATCAACTTCATTAGCCACGAATAAAGAATGATCGGTGGAGATTAAAGAGGAGGATCAGAGAAATATTTTTTTTCTTTTTTTTTCTTCTCGTCGAAAATAACGACGATTTCATCCGCGAGATATTTTAATTTTCTTACTTAAAAGTTTATGGGGAAAAGAAAAAAAAAAAAAACAAAGAAAAATCGCGTTATTAAAAAGATCGAAAAAAAAAGATTTGTAAAGACTCTGAAAAAAGGAAAGGAAATATCGTAGTAGAAATATCACGCTGGATTACGAGCACTCGTGTGTCATTTTTTAGATTCAGTCAATGTCAATAGATAGAAACTAGATCAAGTTCGGTAAGAGAGTGGCATCGATACACGACCATCATCTTTTTGTGTGGGAAATGGCCATGTATCTCGAATCACCCTGTTTTCGAGGTCAGCGCGCGAGATATACGAAAACTCCAATTAATAAATCAGCAAAGTTGGATGCTGACGTTTTGCCAACTCAACACTTATATAGTTACGTGTAGGCAAGTTGAAAGAACACTTGTCCGAACGGTTCTTCGTTGGTCGTTATTAGCTCGATGCCAAATGAAATCTTTCAGCCGATGGCTATTTTAATGTTTGCGGAACAAAGCGGTGACGTTCTGTCATACAACCGATCCTTTCTTTCCATTTATTTACGGGATCTCATGATTTGGAGAAGAGAATGAAACCCAATGAAAATTGGATATACGTTGTTTATTCGTGTATAATGAAATCGATTTATTTTGATTAAAATTATTCGAGAAAAATCTAATGCCTCGCGATCAAAAGAAAACCTTCGAGAGAGGATGAAATATATAAATATATATATATATATATATATATACACGAGGCCTTTTGAGAGTGGGACGTTCAAAGAAGACTAGCAGCAGCTTTACAATGACTGGTAGTTACTTGAACGAAAATCGAAACAACGCTATCGTCTTACTCTTTTCACTTTAGAAAGATCAATTTACCGTGGCGATAAATCGAACGTAATAGAAACATCGTTTAGAATCCAGAGAAGGCACGAAGTACTTTCAAAGAAGAAAATATTCTTCCCACGCGATTTTCATTCGTTCATTAATTAATTCAATCGGTTTACGATAGAACGAGAAAGATAATTAAATAACTCGACAATGATATACTATTGCAAAGATTTACGCTAATTGACTGAATAATTAATGATTTTATTAACGTTTCACACCTTTTTAAACGTTTCTAACAGAGGAAAATGAAAGGATCTTGCACGATCTTGTCGCTATTCAAGCGTTGAATTTAATCGTAGTTGTGCGTAGGGTGTCGCAGGTTAACGAGTTCCTGTTATCTACGTCAGGTGACGTTTTCTAACGTGCTTCCGAGGCAAAGACGACGCCCACGTGGTCATGTCTCATTTTTTTCAAAAGTATCCTACATGTGATATAACTCGCTGACACTTTGGAATCGATACTCATACATGTACCTACATACATACATACATACATACATACATATATATATACACATATACGCGCGGGCGTTGCATTAATCTAACGCTTTTCTAGCATTAGACGTACCAATAGGCCATTAGAAAGGACCACGCGTGGCTGCAACGCGGAGATGTCACAAGGTAAACCGCATATATACGTAACTCGAGTGCAAGGAATGATTGTATGTAACGCGTCGTATACGATTATTTCTAGGATCGATAAGCTCTATCGAGAAAACAGACGCTTGGATCTATCGGACTTGTCACTTTTCTACGATATATCTATACTCGCTTGCTTTGGCAAGGAGTCTTCCATAAAAAAGAAAAAAAATAACGCAGCTGTTCGGTAATAGTATTTCATATATTTTCTTTTTCTTTTTTACCATTCCCAAGTTGGAAAATTGCGTGCGCAAGTGCTGTATTCGGTTTAAATGCGAATAGTTAAATATTTTCTAACTATTTTCTATCTATCTTAAGTAATAGGGATAAAAACTGTTAATATTAATTGTCGGAAGTGATAGTATTCGTATCGCGATACACTTTCTTTTCAAATCAAATTGAAAATAATTCGTACGGGAAAATCGTTATGTCCGTAGTTTCTCGTTTCTTTTATTCATCTTTATTCATCGAACAGGCACTAGCCAAGCGGCGGGGTATCGTTAAGTTAAAAAAGTAGTTAACGTAATAAGCGAAGATAAAAAAATTGTAACGGCAGTTCCTTCTTCTTTTCAGGAAAATTAGAAAAGAAATATGCTTTTTCAGGAACAATTAGGGGTTGGCCCCGTAGTTTCTTGGAAGAATCGCTATTTTATTTCGACCTTCGGATGGTTATCCCGTGAAAAAGAGAAACTTTTGAACGTAGCGCAACACATGTAGATGCATGTATCTCTACACTGTTTAGGGGAACATATAACATCGAGTACCTCGTTCCATGCTAGAATGCACGCGTCCGTCCTTGGAGAAAGAAGTACACGAGCGTTACGACCGTTTCCCATTCTTTCCATATTATTATTATTATAACTATTCTTTTGTTAAACGATAAGTATACGCGTGTATATATTGTACGTGTACGAGTACGACGAGATATCTAAGTAGAATTTGACACGCGATGAAAAAATAATTCCCAAACTCCGAGCTCTCGTTTTCCTTTTTCTTTTTTTTTCTTTTTTCTTTTTTTTCTCATCGAATGTTTTAGAAAGTGTGTAAACTTTTCCAAATGATATTCACGATCGTTAAGAATGGCTCGTTGAGGGAGAAAAGATTGTACTTGAAAATGATGTATTATGTATTAATTTGATACAAGAAAAAAAAAAAAAAAAAAAAAAAAAGAAAAAAAGAAAGATAAACAAAAACAAAGAGACGTTCTCTCGGCGAGCTATCGTGAATTTCAGCGATCGTTTTCTTCGTGCAATTAATTTCCATGGAGAGATTTTTAGCCGGAGGCAACAGCTGCGCCACGAAAACGGGTCCCAACCGTGGCCTAATCAACATCGACGAAGGAGAGAGACTCGTTTTGGATGTCGTGTCTCAGGATTTTCGTGTTCCAAGGGTCGAACAAACGCATACATTTATACGCACACGCACACGTATATATGTATATTTGAATTCGTTACGCGCGAGCTGCCTTGGCTCGCTCGTTCGCTCTCATTTATGTGTATATACGGCCCCGTACATATACACGTGTGTGTATACATCTGTGCGCGCGCGTTTGTGCTGCTCGCAAAGGAGCTCTATCGCGTGCTCGTCGTTATTTATGAGCGCGTTAAGCGCGTTCAACAATGTCGCTTGGTCAGGGCGCTTCGTGAGAGAGGGAAAGAGAGAAAGAGATGGGTGACTGGTCTCGAACGAGAAGAAGAAGAAGAAGAAGAAGAAAAAGAGTAGAGAAAGAAGAAAAGGAGTCGGTGCACGGACCGAGTAAAACGCGTACTCGTAACTCGCTCTCGATATTATTTCTCTTTTTCCACGTTTATCTCGCTTCCTTTTCTTTTTTTCCCTCTCTTTTTTCTTTCTGTTGTTCTTTTTCTTTTCCTTTCATTTCATTTTTGTACTTTATATTATCGCCCGGTTCTTCGGGTGCAAATGTTTATGCGTAAACACGATTCACGAGATATTCGATGGGTGGTCGATCATAATTTTTCATTACCTACCTACCGACGAGAGAGAAAGAGAGAGAGAGTCCTTGCGTTTCTTAAAGCGCTATTCTAAATCTCCATTTTTATCGGATTTTTCTTTTCTTTTTTTTTTTATTCTTTCTTATTTTCTTTTTTTTTTATTTTCGATCCCGCGCATATATTCTCTCATCTTTTTGATACTCGAAAATACAGTTTGATAAATGATCTATAATTTTATTTCTTTTCCTTTTTTTCTTCTTCTTCTTCTTTTTAACGACGCATATTTTTGCCCATAATAATTTCGTTACAAATTATTACTCGAACTATGTAGCGTTAATAAGCGAGTATTACATTTCTCGACGCTTGATACAAACAAAATTGATTTTCTTTTCTTTTTTTTTTCTTTTTTCATTTCTACTCGCAAAGAGAAGGACACGTTCGATCGTGACTCGTGAGAACACTCGTTTACTATATACTGACCCCTTGATAGAAATTTATGCCAACATTCGTCTGGCCTTAATTGTCGTTAACCCCAATCAATCGGCGCCAACCTCGGTTGACGGTTTCTTCGTCGGTGACTACTGCATCTGCGACGAAGAAGAAAAGAAAGCGACTCCGCCATCGTCCATTTCGATAAGATCGTGACCAAACTTATCGATAAAGATCTAAATGCGTTCTTTGGACCGCTCGTTAACATGGACGATAATGAGTCATCACTCGATGTTGAAAAAGCTCTGTACGTAAAAATTGAATTTCGAGTTACTCCGTAAACGGCGTTTCAACGAGCATAAATCTCTCTTTCTCTCTCTCTCTCTCTCTCTCTCTCGTACTTAGCTTTTATAATAAAAGATATTTTCGACCGTATGTAAACTTTCTCGTACGGGAAATTTATAATCTGGTTTGGTATTTTACGACCATCGTAAAGAAGATTCGAAGCTTTTAAATCGAAAGAAGCCTACTTAATACTTGGTGTACCACTTTGATTCAGCCAGGCAAATATTGTGTCCATAGATAGGCAACACTCCATACTTTGCCCAGTAATTATGATAGCGAGCGTTATCTATTAGAAATATATACTTTTCTTTTCTTAATCTCTAGTAATGGGCAATATAATTATATATGCTAGCACTAAATTATACTCATATATACGTAGAATGGTTTGGCTTTCACCGGTGGCTTAAAAAAAAAATATTTCACCGATGAATGATTTTCCCTATTATAATTATCGACGATGTCTCAGGTGTTACATATTCTAAAGGCGCCACGTTGTAACATTTACATTATTATTATATTCATTCGCATAAAATATAGAAGTTTATTACGCTATTCGAAAGGAAGAGAAGTGAGAAAGAAAAGCGAGAGAGAAAGAGAGTATTAGAAAAAAATTACACGACATCGTAACCTTAACGGAGAATATAATATTATTCTTTAGAAAATCATCTTTCTGCAAAATGTAAAAGATTAGTGTCGTTTGACAAATTAGTAAGATTCTCGCTTCCCTACATCCCTTTCTTTCCCTCTCACTCTCTTTCTCTCTTTCTCTCCAGCGTACGATTATTCCAAAGAACAACGAGCGGTACGCGGTTAATTATCATTCGAATAACGTTCCTCCGTGCCGGCCTGTCGGTGACTGCCCTTCTGCATGCTGCTTCTCTTCTCTACGAAGAAAAAGAAGGAACAAAAAGAAAAAAAAAAAAAAAAAAAAAAAAAAAAGAAAAGGATGAGAAAAAAAAGATGGAGGTGGTCCGCGAGAGGAACATTTTTATCGCTTTAAAAAGCAAAGAAGATAACCGAGAGAACTCGCGTCCGTCTTCGTGTCATTAAACTCTCTCGAGGAAAGAGGGAGAGAAAGAGATAGACAATGAAGAAGAAAGAGGAAGAAGAAGAAGAAGAAGAAGAAGAATAAAGGGTCGGTCATACAGGCCGGGCAGATGTCCGCCTTCGATCCGTCCCACTTTCTCAAATGCAACTCTACTTTCGAGAAACTCTGACGAATCCTCCGAGCGACTTTTTCTTCTTATCATTTATTTCCTTTCCTGTGATTTACGTTTACTCGCTTATCCAGACAGAGGCTTCTGTTTAAATATACTCTAACGTTTTGCTTCCGCCTCGAGTGTTCCGCGATGCATCTTTGATACTTCAATGTTGAAATGTTGTGATCGTTGATTTTTATTATTGTTTTAAAAATGTTATCTAATTAAAGACTATCGATATAAGAGTGAGAATAAAAGTATAATTTGGTCATAGGATATTTGGATACTATATAAGATATCACGAAGTGATCTTAGGAACATCAGTTATCACGATATCAGCCGGAGGATAGGAGGATTTACGATCCTTCGAGCAGATGGAACGTTAAGGGCCGAAACTTCTTTCGGAGATTAACGTTGACGCTTCAGCCGGAATTTATCGTGACCAACACGTACACGCGAGCTCTTTCAACCCTCTTTCTCTCTTTCACAATATCTCTCTTTCTCTCTTCCTTCCCCACTTTCCCTCGAGAAACTCGGTGATTGTAAAATACTGCAGCGAAAACGTTGCTTCCATTGCTCTTGAGGGTAAATAAATCTGAAAGTTACACTGCGAGCTCTCGAAGCCGAAAGGTTTTAGGTCGAGATAACATTAACAACGTTCTTTTTTCTTTTCTTTTCTTTTCATTTTGCAAATCCCTTCGTACAAAGTGCTTATGCGCGCCCTCGAATAAATCTTATTTTTAGCCATTGCGCTTCCTTCCTTGGGTCATTCCGTTGACGAAGGCAGAAAAGAGAAAAAAAAAGAAAAAAATTTTTGACAAAAGTATGCCTCGGAATTAGCAGTCGATGCGGCTCGTTCGCCGAACGATCAGCTTTTACGCATTTTAATCTCGTTATTTGCAGAGAAAGTAACGGCAGCTTTCTTATACACCCAAGAACAGCCTCCCGTTTTATTTTCGCTCGGGCAAACATAGCGGTGCATTTAATTAACGACGGTACGTTTATGTTCCTCTGTTTCAGAAATTACCGTCGTTCTTCAATACGAAGCCCACGCGGGTGGATAAATCGAACGCCAAGAATGCAAACAATTCTACCAGCAACAACATTCACAATATGTCGATGCACGAATCACACAGTGCCATCACACACTCTCATGAATTTCATGGTACGTAGATAATTTTCGTCGTTTCTTCTTCTTTTTCTTATCTCTTTTTTTTTTTCTTTTTTTTTTTTTTTCTCTCTTCAACAATTCAATAAACGAACAATTTACTCTTACTCCTTTTCACTCACTTTTTGTAAGTGATTTCATTGAAGTGAAAGTTACTTAATATTTCTTTTTCTTTTTTTTTTTCCCCCTCTCTTTTTTTATTCCAACAAATCAGGCGGCAAATTCCCTATGACACCTCAGGAAGCTGTGAAGTATTATGGATATCGACTTCCGGATTTCGAGCGCGCAGAGATTGAAAAGTATTCCGAAATTTGGTACTTGGGTTTGTCGGCGAATAAAATTCACGGAGAGGAAGGTGCATCGCAAAACGGCGGTTACGATGACGAAAACGGTAGCTACAATAAAGTCCTGCATGATCACATTTCCTACAGGTACGTTGAATTTTCTCTTGCTCCTTTTCGAGTAACTTTCGTATGTAGAAATCTTTTCTACGTTGAAAATGCACATTTTTTTTCTTTTTTTTTTTTTTTTTTTTTTTTTTCTTTTCTTTATATGCAGATACGAGATACTAGAAGTTATTGGAAAAGGAAGTTTCGGTCAGGTGATTCGAGCATTCGATCATAAGGCGAGTCAGTACATCGCGATCAAGATCATCAGGTATTTGAAATGTTCATACTCTTAATGAAAATGTGTATAGTTTTTTTATTTTTTACTTTTTATTTTATTTTTTTCTTTTTTTTCCTGTTTATTTCGGCACCCAATATTAAAGACGAACATGCGTGTTTTTTCGTAGAAACAAAAAGAGATTCCATCATCAAGCACTAATCGAAGTTAGAATCTTGGAGCATCTGAAGAAGAAGGATCTGGATGCCAATGCGTCGCATAATGTGATACACATGTTAGAGTATTTTTATTTCAGGAATCATTTATGCATCAGTTTCGAATTAATGAGGTAAATAAAATGTGAATAATTAGAGTAAATCTTAATCATGAGCGAGCGAAATTTAATGAATTTTGAACATTTACAGTTTGAATCTGTACGAGCTAATCAAAAAGAACAATTACCAAGGATTCAGTTTAAGTCTGGTACGACGATTCGCTAACTCTCTGATTAGCTGTTTGAGATTGCTCTATCGAGAAAATATCATACACTGTGATTTGAAACCGGTAATTAAATTTTCATTTCGGACACGTAATACGTCTCCTAACATTGTTGTGTTGGATCAAAGTTATTAATAATCGAATGGGACTTGATCGTTTTACAGGAGAACGTACTTTTGAAACAACGAGGTAGCAGCTCGATCAAAGTCATAGACTTTGGCTCCTCCTGTTATAGCCATCAGCGTGTATATACGTACATTCAATCGAGGTTTTATAGAAGTCCGGAGGTGATTCTCGGTCTTCCGTACGGTACGCCGATCGATATGTGGAGCTTGGGTTGTATTTTGGCCGAACTTTATACGGGATATCCTTTGTTTCCGGGCGAGGACGAGATCGAACAACTCGCGTGCATCATGGAGGTACTCGGGCTACCTCCAGAACACATCACCAGTCACGCTTCGCGTCGCAGACTCTTTTTCGGTAAATATCATGTGGAACCGATAACTCGGATCGAACTCTCGGTCAGAAAGAAAAAGAAAAAGATCACGGATATGCGTGACATGATGATACTTGACGAAAGAAAATGTTGCGATATTACAGATCAGAAGGGTACTCCACGATGCGTGACAAACAGCAAGGGCAAAAAGAGATGGGCTGGCAGCAAAAACTTAACGATGGTTCTCCGATGTACCGATACACATTTCGTCGACTTCGTTAGCAGATGCCTCGAGTAAGTTGTACGCAAAGTTCGCGTAACACCAAATTGGATTTGTCTAACTATATGTTTGTGAACTCGTTCTATAGCGATAATCTCTTGAAAAAAAAAAAAAAAAAAAAGAATGGTTTAACTTAGAATGATGCCATAGAAAATACCAAGGGTACAGTACATTGATGATAGTATGTCCGCGTTGGTGGCTTATACTCCACGATAACTTGGCATCGGCGAGCGTGAAAGAAAAAAGAAAAAATAAGAGAGAGAGAGAGAGAGAGAGAGAGAGACAAAAAGAAAAATTTTGCTTTGTATTTCCCTTAGGTGGGATCCGAAGAAGCGCATGACCCCCGACGAGGCAGTGCGCCACGAGTGGCTGAGCTCTTCTTTCTCTCATGCGAGCTCCTCGTCGTCGTCGTCATCGTCGACGATGACGTCGTCGACGGTGAACGCGAAAAACGGCAACAACGGTAACAACAGCAACGCTACGGCAGCGGTCGTCGAAACGTCTCAATCATCTCACGCGCAAACTGTAACGCGCCTGACGGTCAGCGAAGCGTTGCAGCTACCTTCTAACATGGAATACGCTCCGTACAGTCTCCTAGCTCTCTACCTCAAGCACGATAAACACATGAAGAGGGTCGGCACGTCAGAGAACTCAAAGAGCGGCGGTGCAGCGACAACGGACAATTCCAAGAGTAGCAGCAGTCTTGTTGTAAAGAGCAAGTTAAATGGTAGCGCGAGTAGCCATGCCTTGGCCAGTAGCGCTCAAACAACGACGTCCAGGCACGCCTCGACCGGTGACATAGTTTCTAGCTTGGACCCGAATCTCGACGACTCCGGAACCTTCCTTCCACCGATATTGTGAAGTCGGGTTTACGCTAGCCACTTTTAAACGTCCTCCGTTTGAGTTCGTTCTCTGCGTCTTTCCTCTCTTTCTTAGATCGAACGATTGAGCGATTTTTAGCTGGCAAGTTTTCTTAGCTCCCCTCGGCTAAAAGTTTTTGGATCTAAGAAAGGCAACATTCTGGGTAGCGTCGTACATATGGAATAGGAGGAAGAATTGAAGCTTGATATATATATATATATATATATATATATATATATATATATATATATATATAATCGAGTAAGAATGTTACTCAATAGGGTAGAGGGTAGTATCGTGCAAGAAGTTAATGAAAGCGAAGGAAACAGGTAAATTTAATAAAGAGTTATTTCAAAAAAGAGCAGAGTATCATCGGCGACTCAAACCGATCATTAAAGCGCGTCTTCGTCATCATCATAGCGTATCATCAAAACAAAGTCATTATCAATAACGATAACGAGTGAAGTTTTTCTTAAGTTCGGAAAGAGTGTACGCTTTCCAATTTTCTAAGAGCAATATCGGAAAATTGATCGTTTCGATAAATCGAACGTCGTCGTTGAAATGTAGGAACGCGTGGTGAGAGCGAGCACATGGTGTGTGCGCTTAGAAATGGCTGGCCCGTGTAAACGCGCTTGACGTTCTCGATGCCAAAAGGGCTTAGAAGATATATGTGTATATATATATATATATATATATATATATATATATATAATTTATATATGTATATATATTATCGATAAAATTCTCAGCCCCTCCCCCTTAATATCGAACTAGCTACGAAGTCGAGATCGCACATACAAACGTCGTCGTTTGGCTGATCGTAGCGAAGTACATGGGATATGTCGTTATTAGATCATCGCTTGGAAATACGATGGAACCTAAATTAAAATGCCGTAAAGTCACTCGAGTATCAATCAAATTATTTTCTCGTTTAATGGAACAATCGTGTTCCCTCCATCCGGAATATATTTATTTAACGGTAAAGTTCACGCGTCAATATATCATGAGATTTCACGCGGTATAAATCATCGATATTAAATTGAGAAATTACTTTGAAAAATTATTCCGAATGATATTGTTCTCTAAGGAGAGTAACTATTAATGGTTCATCGATGTGATCGCGCGATATCATTCAATATAAGCATAACGTCGCGCTAATCGATGGTCTAACGAGATAATAATTTTTTCCTTTTAAGCGATCGCGAGGGCGAGCTTAAATATATTCTACTATAATTTAAAGATATCGTCCGTGTAGTGTGTCGAATGGATTTTTAATTACTTGTAGTAGGTAACTGTTTATGGCGATGAGAAAATATATAAGGAAGATAAAAAAGGTGGTGTTTGACGTTTCAAAAGATCGCTCCTTTTTTATCGTCTGATTATTTTTTATCATCACGTCGAGAAGATCTGAGCAATTTTTCGTAGCTATCAGTGGCTGCTAAAAAATCGCTATCAATAATAATGAGAATTTGAAAGGAGCAATCTTAAAGTGAAAAATAAAAAAGAAAAAAAAAAAAATAAATAAACGAAGCGTGCCCCAGTTTCGCGAGGCCTGTGTAGTAGTCTTATTGTGATATTAAACTACCACTGTCTTATTTAGATCTTTGGTAATAAGAAATAATAACGATCGTTAATGATTTCATTACTATTAATCACTAATATTTTCTTTATAATGAGTATCGCAAAAACAAGCTTATTGCTACAAGATTATAATTACATGATTAATGTGTGCAAGAGAGAGAGAGAGAGAGAGAGAGAGAGAGAGAGGGAGAGAGAGAGAGAGAAAGAGACAGAAAGAGATGATTAACATTGACGAAGAGTTTAATATTATCTTGTAGGATTGTACAGCTTTTAATTAAGTCTGCGATATATATTCCTGAGTAGCACGCGATTTGCTTGCGTAATCGAAGAATACGTAAAATGCCAATTTCACTGAAATTTCCATATCATTTGAATTTTTCTTTATCTATATCAATAATGCTTCTTTTTTTATTATTATTGTTATTATTAATATTATTATTACTATCATCATCACTATTATCCTTACTTTTACTACAATTAATATTAATATTATTATTATATTATTATATTATTATCATTATTGTTCGTACGATTATGATATTATCAGTCATACGTTAACAACGCAATATCTTATGTAAAAAGCGATATCACACTTTATAAGATTGTACTTTAATTCACCGAGATTATTCATCGACGTCCAGCGTTTTTTTGGATGTTGGCGCAAAAATCAATGAGATATCCAGGGAACAGTCGTCTTTAAGAACGCGGAATGGATTTAATGGGAGATTATAATACTTGTCTAACTTTCATGTCGTTTAGATGCGTCGATTTTAACGAAGTTCGTAGAACCACGAAAGATTGTATATCCGAGCTTAATATTCATAGTAGAATTCGAGAAAGAATTTGGCCCCCTTCAATCGAGACTCGAACGATCGAGGATTTCATTCATTTTT
The DNA here is from genome assembly GCF_912470025.1 of Vespa velutina. Classification (NCBI taxonomy): domain Eukaryota; kingdom Metazoa; phylum Arthropoda; class Insecta; order Hymenoptera; family Vespidae; genus Vespa; species Vespa velutina. Next base: position 691,423 of record NC_062194.1, read on the forward strand.
CTTCCGTATCTTTTTCCTTTTTTTACCATTCGAACTTATGCTTCGTCCGTCTCGTTCGATTGTTCACACTTTCATACGATTTCATAGGATTATATAGTCGGCGGACCAATTGTGCTCTTCGGTCCAATTAAGAGGCTTATAGAGAATAAGCTTCGTCAAATATCAGCAGCACTAGAGAACGATCATACGACATTGATTTTTTCACCTTTAGTTTCTCCCTTTTATCTTCCTAAAGTCCCCCTCCCCATTGGCTTCGAAGAAGATTTATTAGACGTTAACGAATGATCGATTCGCGTAGTAGTATCTTTTCACGACTGATCGCGTTAGTTTAATTAAATTCTCGTGGACCACCATCTTTCTTGTTCGAGTGTCCATTGAAAGAAAAGACAAAAAGTAGATGAGTAAGTGATCGTAACAATAAACTCGTACGGTAAAACATAAAACAACAAAGTACTTGTAACAAGACTGACTGATTGTATACAATTTCATCACACAATTATCACGACGTAAATCAATCGTGTTCTTGCAAATTAGTATCGTTCTCATCGCGTATATTTATACATACATATAAAAATGACAAAACGTTCGCAGATCTTCTAGGCTCTTACGTCGTGTTTCCTCGGATCTCCAATTAGAAAAGGTTCAAGTTTAGCTTATACCGCGCGTCCTATCCCCGTGTCGTTAATTTTTATCACGATTGAAGCCAATTCTTCTTTACTTAATAAAATTTCGAATCTGCGCTACTCGGAAAATTAGTTTTCTTCTTCGAAAACACGTATCGTCGTATATATGTCATTTGAAACAATCCGCGTTCGTTGCAAAAATAGAAAGGAATAAAGATGAAGTCTTTTTTTAATAAAAAGAAAAAGAAAAAAAAAAGAAACAAAAGAAAAAAAAAAGAAATTTTGAATGTCGATGATACAACGGGAATACATACATACATACATACGTATTCGTAATTCAACAAAATTACCGGCATTATTTATCGTTGTTGTCTATTATATCACGCCTAATTACTGTTCCCCTTATTTTTCTTTAATAAATTCTATCGCAGCGTTCTTCAATTTGCTGTTCGCGAAATATCTAAACGAGGAAAGGGAAAGGGGGGAGAAAAATGAAGAAATAATGAATATCTTTTCGCGAGATGGGTTCGATGAACTCGAACGAAGAGAGGAGTTTGCAACTTCAATGTTCTTAGTGACTAGAAAGAAAGAAATCGAAAAAAAAAAAAAACAGATGAAAAGGAAACCGAGCATACACAGTAAGGGAGATATCAAATTCTGTATAAATAACGTTTTAGTAATATGTGTGTATGCGCGGATCCTTGAAAAAAGGTATGTATGATGTGTGTTGTGTGTGTATGAGAGAGAGAGAGAGAGAGAGAGAGAGAGAATACAGAAGACCGAAAGAAAGAGAGAGAGGGAGAGAGAAAGAGTGAAAGAATGAATCATATTTACGCGTACATGTATATATAATATATCCATACATATATATTATACACACTTGTGCGCGTATTACTTTGCATATACATATTATATACAAGTATGTATTAAGAGAAATCACGCAAGCAAAAAACGAGTTAAATATTAGTAATTAACATAGAAATAATAGAACATTAAGTAATATAACCCCATAAAAACTCGGGGATACCCTAAACAACAGCAAAAAAAGAAAAAAGAAGAAGAGGAAGAAGAAAACAAAAAGGATAATTGTACAGCCCTAAGTTTTTAGTTGTGTTCATTATTATATACAGCGGGATCAAATTGTATGTGTATAGGAGACACTGTTGTATAATCTGCGTCGAAGAAACGCATTCGCGCACAGTCATATACGTGTGTATCCGTGCGTAGGTCCGAAAAGAAAGAAAGGAATGAAAATAAATTTGATAATGGTATCGATCCCGATTTCATACACGGAAGAAAAATGCGCGATGAAAGAGAGAGAGGGAGAGAGAGAGAGAGAGAGAGAGAGAGAGAGAGAGAGAGAGAGAGAGAGAGAGAGAGAGAGAGAGAGAGAGAGAGAGAGAGAGAGAGTAAAATACTTTTATCGATCCGCACAAAGAGAAAAAAGAAAAGAAAACAAGATTGCGGATGAAAAAGGGGCGATTGCTCTCTAGTCCTGAATTATTACGAACGAACGTGATCCGAGTTGAAAGGGGACGAACATGATCTTAGAGACATATATGTCTTAACGAATGTGTAACAGAAGAAAGATAGGGAAGAAAAATTGTCTCTGTGAAAAAGAATTAAAAAAAACCCCCTCCAGCGTGCGAGCGAGCGTGCGTGCGTGTAAAAGGCTCTAGCGTATATCTTCTTAGAAGAAAAAAAAGCAAAAAAAAAAAAAACAAAAAAAAAGCAAAAAAAAAAAAAACAGTTTGTAAAACCAATTATCGAGTTAACAACGTGGATAGATCGTCTTTAAAGTTAGATAGTAAAACTCTTGTATGCGTGACGCGTTCTAAGGAGAATAGGTAAAAAAGAAAGAAAATGAACCATCATCGTCGGGCGAACGAAGGACACGACCACTTCCTACAAACTTCACTCTCCCTTTTTATCCCTCGATGCTCTCTCTCGAGTTTCGACAAGCGACATCATCAAAAAAGAAAAAGAACATAAATAAATGCGCGACCCGGTATTCGAACGTCTTTCATTTCACTTTGTGTGTAGTAGGGCATCGTCGAGAGTAGAAGGACAATCATAGGAGGTAGTTGTACGCCATTTTGAATTTGCGCGTATTTAATGAGGCTTATTTCATCTGAATCTTTTTAGAACGAGCGTCGCGTAGAATAATCGATCCTGACGAGTTGTTCCGTCTTTGAAGAATGAACGAAACGTTTGTCCCGATCCTTAATCGAAGACGAGATGAACGGAGAGAGAAAACGAAGGATTGAAGGTCATTCGTTTCTCTCTCTTTTTCTCTTTCTCCTCTCCATCCTTATAACCATCAACTTCTTTTTATCGGGTTGTCCTTCATCCTCCATATTTGCCAAGGGAGTCCGTTGATCAATCTTCAACCCTTCGTTTTCTTTTTCTCTTTCTCTCTCTTTCTTATTCGTGTCAGTAAGAATGTGAACGAATCGAAAAGAGGAAAAAAGAAAAAGGAAGGAAAAAAGGGAGGGAGGGAGGGAGGGAGGGAGAGAGAGAGAGCTGCGAGAGACGATGCACGATGATTTGTAATTTTCGCGTTAAAACGACGGGACGGTCCCTTGTGTTACGCGTAAGACCGTCGTGTAAGTGCGAATCGTCGTCAATTTATGCCTGCAATTTTAATTATAGCAAACAAGAGAGAATTGCTAACGATAAACGATTATGATAATGACATTAGTATAAAGAAAAGTATATGTAATGATACGATACTGAAGCATCATCATCTTTTGTATCATTTGTTCGTTTGTTCTTATCTTACTGCGTTTGTCTTTCATTATTAATGCAATACCAAGATGACTCGGTTTCGACTCGGTATCTTGTGTGTAAATATATACTAATAAAGAAAATTATAGCGAACGATGGTGGAATTTGTTATTTGATCCCAATTAACAGGCAAGGATTTCAATGAGGTATAATTCCAAATAGAATATTTCTCTATAGCGATTAGAGCAGTTTATTTAACATATTAAATACGTGATTCGTTTAATCAAAGAAAAAAGGAAAAGAAAAAAAAAAAAAAAAGATCAAGAAAAAAAGAGAGAAAAAAGGCAGTATGCTGTGCATACAGGTAAGTACAATATGTATATACATCAATAGTTGGAACAACTTTTTAACTATAAAATTTAAAAAAACGGAGCTGTGAATATTACTCGTATACAAGCTCTGAATGCAGATAGCGAAATAATACGAAGGAACGTCGATATCGTAAAGAAAGTAGAAAAAGGATAAATGGATAAAAGGAGAGATTACACCGAACGATAATGTATATTATTAGACAGACCGAAGGCACGAGAAGATTCGCTATTATGCCACAAGTAATATGAAGTACGTATTATCTCGATGAAGAAGCGTCACATAATTCGCTTAAAATATGTATCTTTCTGATAATAAAAGAGGGATATTAATGAACGATAGACTTTTGCATGCGAAAGAAGAAACATGGATAAGTAAATCAGCCCATAATGGGATCCACTTGTTTTAAAATGAGGAAGCGACTGTACGATTTTTTCACAATCGTGCTACCTTCTTCTCTCTCCTTTCTGTGTCTTGCGCTTCTCCTTTTTCTCTTCCTTTAATTGCTTCTGTTTCTCTCTATAATTTAAACAAGTATTGATGATTATATTCCTCTCTTGTATCGAGCGCATAAAGAGAGCATTAATGTGAAATAAGCTTACCTATCTTCCTTGTCCTTTTCTTTCTTTTTTTGACTTTCTAACTTTGCTTTCTCTCTCCTTTCTCTTTCTTGTTGCGCTATAGTAGCGGCATTCAAATTCTTTTCAATACCGCAATCTCCACCTCCAGCACCGTCTTCTTCCCCATCTCCCTCGCTATCACCTTCATCGGACATTTGACTATACTGGGCCAATATAGCCTCGCGTATTCGCCTCTCCTCCTCCGTGTAACTTCTTTGAATGGTAGTCGGAAGGCTCTGCGATTCAAGCATACGTGCCAATCTGACATCGACATCCTCTGTTGGCACATTAGGACTGGCAACTTCCTCCGTTGGTAACCATTCTGCCCAAGCATTTAGGATTTCGGTTACATGCTTGCTTATATTGTCCTCCTACAAAGGATATAAGTATATATAATATATATATATATATATATATATATATACATCAAGTTTTCTATCCTCTTATTAAAACTACTTGTAAACTCCTTTGGCTGAAGTGTCATCAATATAACATCCTATTGTTTCATTCTGTGCGTACGCGTTACACACACATATATACTCGCATATGATATATTTAATAAAAAATATCCAAGTTATTTCTGATAAGTCAAGAAATAAACAAAATAAAGAATAATAATAATAATAAATGCCATGCTAATGAAATCATATGTTACGCAAAGCAAGATATTTTCGTATTATATCTCTCGAAGAATGTACATGCCATATAAACGCATAGCTTCTGCTATTTTTGACCGGCTAAGAAATCTCTCGTCTACGTACAGCAAGCACATTCTAACCTTACAATCCGTGCCGTCCTCACCGTTATGCCCGCGAGTATGCTTTCAAGCGCCTCGACTTTTTCATCCTCCGTTTCATCGCCCTCCAATATCCCTTTGATGTAAGATCCGAAAACACCCTCGTCCGTATTTAATGCTTGTAATTTTTTGCTTAACCAGCTATCAAACGAATTCGTCGCGACCGCCATGTTCGGCGTTTTTCCAACGCCTCTGATTGGTAACACTCGAATTGTCCTATATTACCAACTATTATCATTCATAATTATTCATAAGAATACGCTTAAACGTTATTGAATTGATACGTTCAATTATTATTACTTTAAACGAACGTTTTTTATACACTGGAATTGTAGAGAAACGATGACAAGCTAAAGAGAGATATGTCCGTACGTCTTCCTACGAATGGAATATTTTGAAAAATCATATTTACATACATTATTAAGATATTATTTTCATTAAACGAACAATTGAACGATAAACAGCGATGGTCCCTCTATCGTATCTCGAAAAGTACCATTGAAATATTTCGTAGTGACGTTATTACGTCGTGTTCGTAAATGAAGAATATATTCTGTCGTATTATTTTCCTTCATCAAAACGAGATCATTTAATATGGAATTAATGAGATCGGAGGATTTTCTTGTTTTCATGAAAAAATTCATTTACCATCATTTTAGTTTTGTTAGAAAATGTTAAGAGAAAAAAAAAATGTGACTTTATGTAACGTCTACTTTTAGATCATACCTCTCGCAGATGGCGTTGTCGTCTGCTTGATAGAACACTTCTTAGTTCGTTCGCATTTTGCGACTTACTTGTCCGTTCATTTTTGCGTATTGTCTTCGCGTAAAGATGAATGTGATCGCGAGATCTGCGAATATTTCACCGTATTTGAAGGCAACGGTGACGGTTGTTTCAAATGGAGGAAGAACGGTTGCTGCGACTGGTAAAGCTCAAAGACCACCAATTGTCGTTCCTGCTCCCGTCACACCTATGATAAGTGATACTATGCAGCAGAACATTATTTCTGGAGTTGTAAGAGTTAACTCGAGTATCTCAGGTTGGTCCTGATCCATTCCGTATTTTCATAAATTACGATACTTTGGTCTCCTCGATACGTTGAACTTTTTCATTCGATTATATAACCATCGCTTCAGTGCACATTCGATTATGTAGATTTCTTTCGATAGATTATGGAAAAGAAAAAAAAAAAAAGAAAGGAAAAAGGTAGAAAGTTACATTACTAATATATAATTTACACGTCTCACGCTTTAAATGTATATTTCTTTAAACAGCACCCACGCAAATACAGCAGTCTCGTATGGCTCATACCGACATCCAAGTACCAGATTTCTCGCACTATCGCAGAGATGATGTTAAAGATCCATATGCAAGCAACCGTGAAACTGCTGCGTCAAGAAAAACATTTTCTTATGTTTTAGCAGCGGGTATAGTCTCTCTCTCTCTCTCTCTCTCTCTCTCTCTCCCCATCTATCTACTTAGAATATACGATAGATCTTACGTTATATCAAAAATGTTATTTACAGGTACTGGTTTAGCTGCTGCTTATTCGACTAAAACAATAATCAATGAGCTTGTGGCAACCTTAAGCGCAGGTGCTGACGTATTGGCATTGTCAAAGATAGAAGTAAATCTCGACGATGTACCGGAGGGAAAGAATGTAGCATTCAAATGGCGCGGCAAGCCCGTTTTTGTCAGACACAGGTATATTCTTGTAGAAATATTTTTATACGAGTATGTACATTTAAAATGTATACAATTTGAAATTTTCCAATTTTTAGAACGCCAGCCGAAATTAAGAAAGAAAGCGCAGTTGACGTAGCCTCCCTTCGCGATCCAGAACATGATAGCGAAAGGACACAAAAACCAGAATGGTTGATTGTTATCGGCGTATGCACGCATTTGGGTTGTATACCCGTTGCTAATGCCGGTGATTTTGGTGGTTATTATTGTCCATGCCATGGCTCTCATTACGATGCCAGCGGTAGAATTAGAAAAGGTCCCGCTCCCTTAAATCTCCAGGTTCCGCAGCATACTTTCAAAGGAAACATACTGACTGTCGGTTAATGATAGTTCGGTGTGTGTAGTAATAAATTGAACATATTTCATAGAATATTTGACATATTAAATCCTCTTCCTAACAACAAGGATAACGATTAATTAAATACGTATCGAGACGTTTCGTATATTACGAAATGTCAGTGTTCTAATATCTCGGCAGTCAACGTGGTTTACGATGTAGAAGTTGTACAGTCTATAATAAAAAAAAAAATAAAAAAATAAAAAAAAAATAGAAAAAAAACAAAAGAAACACGCTATACGTTCATAAGTATTAATCGTTGATTTAATATAATTTATGAAATTTGTATGAATCTAAGAAGAGAATGAATTGCGACTGGATGAATGATCATTGTATGGTTCAAAGGGAACAGATTAAATATTTAAAAAGTACCATAAACAGTTTTATTTCATGAAGTAATAGAGAAACGCTTCCACGATGACTGATAGGATTCTCCGAAATGACGATCCAAAAAGCCCGCGTCGTGAATTTGTAAGATCATTTAATAATTCCCGCTTTCGTTAGGTAGCGCTGCGAACGTTCTTAAGGAGAAACATGCTCGTCCTTTCGGCGTATGTGACAAGGGGCGTCCACGAGGCTCCCGATCCATCGTTTTTCAGTTTCCCTCGCTGCTGGCAGCGTACGGACGGTGATAAGGATTGAATTTGTCGCTCCGTCAAAATTCATTCTTGACGAATCGCGCGAGCTCGAAGAAAATTTCGAACGAAACGTCGGCCCGAGCTTGCCGCTTTTTCTGACGTTTCGTGATAAAGAGAAAGCGAAAGGGGAAAGGAGGAAGATAGGAAGAAGCAGGGAGATGCGGAATTACGATGCATCGTTCCCACGTTTCTTCTCGTCAATGGATCGTGGTATGTCGTGAAAGGGTTAAGAAGTGAGCTCGACCATCGAGTGAAAGAAGGAAGGAAGGAAGCAAAGGGATCAAGGTGGGAGGACGGATGAAAGAAGGTGCCACCGACTTTTCGTAAGTCTCCTACTCTTCTCTCTCTCTCTCTCTCTCTCTCTCTCTCCCTCTCTCTCTCTTTCTCCCCTTTTCTCTTCACATTCTTATTACTGTTTTATATTCCTTCTATTTTATAGTTCGAACTTTAAACGCACTTCCGCTTGCTATCCTTTGATATTTGCCGCCTCTGTTGTTTGACAGTTCTTCCTCGAATTTCGTTTGTCACCGATTATATACCTCCTCCGACCTAAATCCGCGCCTCTGAGAATTCGAAAGCGCGACGAGCCCGCGTTTCTTCTTAGAGAGAATCTAACGCTGCGTGAATGTACACACGCATATATATATATATATATATATATATGCATGCATGTATGTATATGTATGTATGTACGCGTGTGTATTCTCGTGTATTATTTTTTATGT